>NC_142211.1:7600691-7800648 GCF_049639895.1 Pseudopodoces humilis | reverse complement strand
GATGTAAACCTGTGTGTGTTAGCCAAATAGTAGGCTTGCTCTGTCCCGCAGACCCTCGTAAAACCCTATATAAGGTGTGCTTAAAGATAAGAAATAAACGGCGTTCACGATTACTTTCCTGTGAAAGACTGGTGAATAAGGCTGGGCCGGTTTCTCAATAGAAAAAACAATATTGAGGGAACAAAACACCATTAGGTGGCCGATGAATTATCCTTTACCGGCCATTCCCAAACGTATTTTCAAGTGGATTTCACTGAAACTTTCCCCAAGGTCACAAAAATGGAAGTTCCTACTGGTGAATAGTAGACCACTTAACTCTCACTGGGTGGAAGCTATTTCACGCTGGCCAGGGCCACAGCTAATGTGAGTGTGTAAAAACTCTTTTGGGAACAGATTTATCTCCAGGTATGGAATGATTAAAATAAAAATAGGACTCAGATAGAGGAACACATTTCTACATCTAAAGTTCTTACAAGCAAATAAACCCGAAACCCTTGGGAATTTAAAAAATGGGAATTTGACAAATACCCCCTTGGCACCCAACAAAGTTTCAGGCCGGGTGGGAAAAGAATGAAATCAAAACTTTTAAAAGAAGTACCTTAACAAAATAATTAATGATTGAAACCCAGATGTCCTGGGTTAAAAGGTTTACCTCTGGCTCTATTAAGGGTCCGAACACAACCTCCAAGAGTCAGGACTTGGGAGTGTCACCCTATGCAAATGAATGTTTGGACTACCCTTCCTTACCACCCGGACATTGAAACTGCCCAACTTATGAAGTAGGGGAAAATAAGTTGTCAGGTAAACAAATATGTCACCACAATTTGCTAAAAACACTTGAAAAAACTTTAAGGCTAAAAGGAATGATCCCTCAAAAACCACCCCCCTTTGGAGGTTCAATCAAAATTCATAATATTTCATCCAGGGGAATGGGGTACTGGGTGAAGACATGGAAAGGAACAATCTTTAACTCCTCAATGGGAAGGTCCTTTTCAGGTACTGCTGACAACGGAGGCTGCAATTCTGGACCAGGGAGCGAGGCTGGATCCACGCCAGTAGAATCAAGGACCTGTGAAAAGACCTGAGGAGTGGACTATAACTTCTGAACCAGGTGATACCTAAATTGACTCTAAAGCGGGGGCTGGGTGGTAATGAACTGGGACAATCCACAGGATCCAAGGGATGAGCAAAGAATCACGCCTAATTGGGAAAGTGAGACCAAGCCTGTATCAGTGGTTTCAAGCCCTGCCTGGACAAGTTCTGAGACACCTTCGATATCCACCTTGGGGAGGAATACTCCCACTCCCAACAGGAGGATCGGGGCTGTTTCGGTTGATAAATCCTCATATTTTTGCTTTGGCCTGTGATCTGTATAAAGAAGGGGGAGAATCACAACTTCCATCAGTGCCACACCATATACCTTGTATAAATCATCCCAATACGGGACATGCTAGCTAGGTTAAATATAAGTGTTTAATTTGTGGGAAAAATTGGTATTGCAGCTCACACAATCGGCGTTCTTGTTGTAGGGAGTGTCGAGCACATAAATCGATCCTCTATCCAAACAGAATTGCAGGCAACTGAAATAATAACTCTGCTCTGTGGATGGGAATTACTGGTGCCTGTTGAGTGGGAAATAACCTGAAGAACGGTGAGATACTACTGTTAAAAGGTGTCAAAAGAGATTTGCTTGGAAATTACAAAAGAGGAAGTGACAAGGAAATAGGGGGCAAGACCAGATTGGCCTCTATAACTCGCCACCAAGAAGAATATAAAACACCTGCTGTGAGCTGCAACCTCATAGGCAGGATGGGTGGGGGTGTAAGCCATACTGGACCCCTATTATTCCTTCTTCTGTCACTTATCCTTTTCCCTTTTGGGACACCAGCAAAGCCATGTTACAAATGCTATCAAAAACTTTACATGGAAAGACGCCGGGGTTTCTTTCTTATTACCCACACCAATATCAATAGTCACTGCTATAAACCATCCAAGTTAAGTACATGTATACATAAAGGGGAAAAATATTGGATCACAGAAAACTTAGGAGTCAGTGGTACTAGATTGGGAAACACTTGCCCAAAAGGGGAAAAATGGATTTGCTTACACGGGGGCGGTCAAGGGAAAAACCCCAAGATTTGATAAAGGAGCAAGTGATAAGAAAAAAGATAAAACCAACACAGCAACCTAAACCTATCTTAACCTCATGTCAGGAGGACCTGTATGCAAGGCTCAAACAGCAATTAAAAGGGGAAATAGATATCTCAAGACTAGGGAAAAACCTGTTTGTGGATTTAGGGAGAGGCGAATAAGTAAAGAACTTAACATAACGAACTGTTGGGTCTGTGGAGGAGCTTTAATGACGGAGGAATGGCCATGGAAAGGTAGTAGCATAGGCCGGTGGAACTCCTTAAGTTGGAATCGGACCAATATAAGAGGGGGGACTCGACCAGAAGGATGGATTCTAAGTTCAACAGTGATAGGGGAAGAATGTTTATGGCGAACTGGTAAGAAGTTTCTTAAAGAAATAGGGAAAAAACTCCCTGTAAAAGGTATAAGGTTAGCAAAGGAACTTCTAACATGGTGGATCCCAGAGGAACCAACTCTGTATTGGACTCAAGGAAAAGTAAAAGAAAAGAATTGTGTGTATGATAATCGAACCAGACTCTTCAGTTGTAATGGTAAAGGGAAAAATCCTTACTCTGGAAATCCCAGAAATATCTAAATTTTGGGAAAAATATAAATCAACAGAAAAATGACTATTGGAAGGCACCAGATGGCTTATTTTGGATACGTGGGAAAAGGGCATACCCAAAGCTCCCTTCACAATGGAAAGGGAGTTGTACTCTGGGAATCATTCAACCAGGATTCTTCCTTTTGCCAGGACCAGATGGAGATCAATTGGGAGTGCCGGTTTATGAGGACCTAAAAAGAAATAAAAGGGAATTGTTTGGAGGACCTCAAAAAATGGGGAGATGAGTGAATGGCCCCCTGAAACGCATACTAGAAAACATATGGGCCAGCTACTTGGGCACAAGACGCAAGTTGGGGATATCGAACCCCAATTTACATGCTAAATCGCATCATAAGACTCCAAGCTGTAGTAGAAATCATAACCAATGAAACAGCTGGGGCTATGGAATTAATAGTCAGTCAGCAACGCCAAGCCAGAGCTGCAATATATCAGAATAGACTGGCTTTGGACTATCTATTGGTTGAAGAGGGGGGTGTTTGCGGGAAATTTAATACATCAGATTGTTGTTTGCAAATTGATGACAATGGAAATGCCGTTCTAGATATCGCCAAGAACATCAGAAAAATAGCCCACGTGCCAGTCCAAAAATGGGAGTCAATGATGACCACTAATTGGTGGAATAACCCTGTTGGGGACAGAATGGTGGAAGAAGCTAGGTTTCTTCCACCTATGCACTACAGCTGGTTTAATATCCCTTCCTTGTCTAATCCCCTGTTTCATCCAACTAATCACCAAAGTGGTGCAAGGCATGCAAATAGTAGCGATGCCTACAGACCCAAAATTGGCTACATCTGGAACGGCACAAAAAATCATGGTATTAAGAAAACAAAATAATGTGAAAGATCCGTTGGAAGAAGCTAAATTGATTTGTGAAAAAAATGAAACGAGTGCTAGAAGCTAGAAAACAAGAATTATTGCTCAAGCCAAATGATTTATAAAAAAAGATAAAAGGAGAGATTGTTTGTGATTCATGTTGTAAATATTGGCTTTTCACAATTATTCGGATAAATATATAGTATATGCTTTCGCTATATTCTTTTCTCTCTTAGCAAGTTATAGGCTTAGATAGGAATTCTCAATGGTAAAGGATATGTTTTCATCCGGACAAGGCAAGATAACTCCAAACAGGCAAGACCAATGGGAGGATCAAGATGTGGAAAACAGGCTAATTATCAGCAGCAGGAAATGGAGAGCAAAACTGTTATCAAAAAGCCGGTACCAGGACGCTGGCAGGGGGGAAAGATATGAAGGACCAGCTGCCCTCAAAGGAAGGATGAGGGGCCCGGATTGTTATCAACAAGTGACCATTTGCAGAAGAAAGGAAACCAAACTTTAAATAATGCTGACCAGCTAGAATAATGATGACCAGCAAAAAATATGCTGACCAGCAGAAAATAAAATTGTGCAAAAGCAAGATCTAAGAAGGCAGAACCAGGGAGGGGACATGTGTTGAATATGCATTAACCCCTCACAGCAAGATGGGATAAAAAGGGTATTCCCAAGATACCAGGTGTGCTCTTGGCAGCGCGCCAAGGCACCCGACCGTAACTCTTTGCTTTACTTTATGTCTCTTATTGTCTTTATTAAACCTTTTTTAAAATTTTACAGGAGTGAACTTCATTTTTCACACCCCCCTCCCTCCGAATTATTATTAATTCCTGAAATCAAGGGCTCTCAGGCAGAGATCAGGGGACAGAAATAACAGTTCTTTACTAGTATGTATAACGAGGCACACAAACAACAATAACTACAGCGTTAGCAACAAAACAGAACCAGGGACCCTGTGACAGCCTTCTTGGCCAAGACGGGAAAGGATGGAGGAGAGGCTTTGCTTTACAAACCCCCTCGGACGGGCAGTCCCGGTGCTCCTGCAGAGCTCTGAGGAACACTTAGCTGGAACAGCAGGAATGAGCTGAGATCCTGGGCCGGTGGCTGAGGTGTATCAGCAACTCCGCGGCGGTGGCTGGCACTGCCGCACGTCCCGGCAGGACAGGGGGTGCAAGGCCCAGCAACGAAGAGGGAAGAAAGAGAAGAAGATGCAGCAAGCTCCATCTGGGTGATGGCGAAATTCCCTTCTCTCCATAGCAACAGCTCTCTGACCCAAAGTGTCCTTCTCTGAAGCTGAAGAAGCCCGCCAAACTGTCCCCTGCCCTCCCCTTTTCTTGCCCCCTTCCCCCCCGGGCCCAGCCGAACTCTTTGTGTTTTCTCAAGTACCCACAGTCAGGTTTCCACGCCCCCCCCCCCCCCCCCCCCCCCGCAACTAATGAGTCAAAATTCCACAGGAAAGCCAGAACTAAAAGAAGGTCACACCTAACCCCCAACAACTGTGTACTATTTACTTGGCTGGTATCTCAGTGTTTTAACTATAAATAAATGCTCCTGTAGTTTGTTTTGCCTTTAAGTACAGTAGTTAAAATATTTCAATGAAGAGTTCTGAAGAGAGAGCTTTTGAGCATCATCTAATTTTCCTTTACCCTGATGAGATCATCTTGATATACATGCACACATATAAAAAACATAAAGACTATTCTGCTCTGAACGCTGAAAGACAAAGTCCTTTTTGGCACGTTGTAAAGGGGAAAAAAAAATGCGGACAGGGACATCAAACCTTTCAGCATTACCCTTTTATCCTCTTCTCCCTTCTCCACCTTCTCCCCCCCCATCATAAAATGAAGGACATAAGATTTTTTATATTCCAGTCATGACCAGTTAACTCTAACTTGTCTTTTCCTAACACTGTCATCCTTTAATCTCCAGGAAGAATTTTTATATTGCGCTATGTTTGAAATGCATCATAATAAAAGATAAGCTTACAGGCAAAGATTCCTTCCCTAAATTCTATATCAAAAAATACTAGCTGTGCTATTACTTTACCAGAAAGAATCATTTTGCTACAAGTTTGACATCTCTATTTGCACATCTGAAATGTTTATTTCCTAATAACACAAATGAAAGGATTTTCTAATCAGCCTTCAATGTTTCATCCTGCTGCAGTATCCTTTAAGAAAAAGAAAAGCTAAAAAACCTCTTATTTAGCTCAAATGCAGTTAAGCCTGCCACATCTGTTTCAGACTGAGCCTGAACAGTTAAGCTGTTATTGTCATGAATAAAAATCTCTCAAGAAATCCACCCCGGTTAAAATACTGTGTTTAGTTATGTACAGTTAATGTTCTTATCCCATTTGTAAACCTTGTACCCCTTGTTAACTACGATGGTTATTAGTAATGTTAATTACTTACCAGTTTCTGAAGTGTTTTAAAGGTTCTTATGAGACATTCCTGTACCCTTTCCCTTACTTCCTTGCTACTATGTAAACAAAGCTGCTCCATGGGGGCTGGGTCACACTAACAAAAGCTACCCGTTAGAAAGGTATGCCACAGAATGAGGCAACTCCCATGGATGCTGTGCCACACTAGAACAAAGAAAGTCCCATGAAGCTGTGCAAACCGAGTAATATGCAAAACTAAGGCATGCAGGACACCAAAACAACGAGCTAACAGAGGAATAAAAGGACAAGGAAACATATTCTAGCAAGCTATGATGAAAGATCATCTCCCTGCATCACCTAAGCCTGCTTAGAAACCATCTTCCTGCATCACCATGACCTAAAGAGAACTGGAAAGGACTGACCCTCCCCCCCCTAGACAACAAGCCAGCACAACAGGCCTCCTGGCTACTCTCATGAGGACAGAAGCCCCAGCTCTGCATTCTGTGCTGCAAAGCTGACTTGTGCCTCCTCCTTGGAGCTGCCAGTGTGGGAATGGCCATGGTGCAAGCAACCCCTTGCCCCCTCCCCACCCCAAGAGCTGAATCCTAATAAAGGCATCAAACAGGAGTCTTGTCTCCTGGCCAATTCCTTTCATTATCACTAGGTTCTGATGGCCTGCATGGCTCGAGTAAAATCTTGTTTCATTTAGAAGATGGTTCAGCCCCTCTGCAGGACTCAAATGACACAAGTTCCCCTCCCTTCTTCTTTGAAGGGGTCCAATCCTCCATAAGGAGCCAACATACCTCAGTCAAAAGAAAGAGTAACCAACTGGGCAAAAATGAGCTCGTTTTGTGAAAGACTCTTAACCAGTTTAAAAGCAACCTCTTTAATTTAATGAGATTATGTCCTCTATTGCATGTCTGAGCACAACTCTTACTACCACTGAAAAGGTTTCCCTCTCCCCACAAGAATTTTTCTTAAGCAGGTATGTATCTTAGCCTTCTGTCACACAAGCTGTGTACTGCATGTAAGTACTTACATCTGTGGAAGCTCAAAGCTGAATGCATATTCATGCCTTCCTGAATGAATGGTGTAAAGGCCTTCTTCAGAATTGTCATCATCTAGAAGGGAAAAACCCAATACGCTATTCCACCTGTGAACATTTTACATAGCATAATATATAGGCTTATTTTCCAGAATAAGAGGGATTTATACATTCTTTACAATACTAAGAATACAGTGTCTCAGAAACAAGTCTCTCCAGTCCATTTGTATTAACTGCTAGATGTATCGTTGCAGAATTTTTAAGGTTAGGTGAGATTCCAAGATTCGCCTGACATAAAAGCAGAAGTTAACTTGTTTTAATTTATGATCTTGATTCCAAGTACTGACACAGTTGTAACTGCTGCCATTTCAAGGTCTGCCCGAAAGATCCATAATGGAAACTGTTTTTCCAATACAACTTCTAGTTAAAATGAAAATAGAGCTCTCTAATAGTATTAAGTGATCTTAGTATTGTCTGCTACATTAATCGATTACATGTAGTAATTCAGCTTCCTCCTATCACCTACCTAGCAAGTGTCCAAAAATTGTTTTTTTTAAAGAGTGCGCAAGCACCACCTAGAAAGTACCAAACAAATTCAGGAGCACGAGAAGTGGCAAGCTGCCCAATTAATGTTGTTAAGAGCTGATGTATCAAAAATTCAAAGTTTAGCTCGATTTTGCTTGGATAGAAAAGACCCAAACATTTCCTAATTTCAATGAGAAAGCTGACCTTGTTTTATAGTCATGATTCCTTGTATTGCTTTAAGTGCCCCAATAAATTTGTGGTTTGTTCCAATATAATTACCATGAACCCAGAAAAACCCCCGCTGATTCCAACAGAATAGAAAGTTATTTAGATAAAACAATTGAGCATTTCATATACAAAAGGGTTGGCATAATAAAGGCACATATAGTGGGATTACACAAAAGAGCCTTCCTGTTGTTAATAGTCTGAAGCATCATGAAGGAACACTGCTACATTTTAAGATTTTTTTAGTTCCCACTGTTCTACAAAAGTGCTGATGCTCCAATTTCTTTAGTGCACCAGAAATGCTGAAACAAACCTATGCAAAAATATAAAACCCCTAGAACACTATTTACACAAATGCACCTGCAGCACCTAATATCACTAAATAACGATCTTTGACACACTGAAAGAGCAAAGCAACGTGTATAATACTTTGTTGTTGTTGTTGTTAAGAAGCACTTGGAGGGCTTTTGTTTTTAATTAAAAATAATAGTGTTTTCCTTGAACATACATTTTTTCATCCTTTTTTTACTTCCTGTCAGATCAGCAGTCCCATTGAGCCTGAACAGCAGCAGCAGCAGAATTATGGTAAGCAAATACTGAGCTGTCAGTCACAGACTAGGCTGGAGCAGGAGAGGACTGGCCTAAACAGGCACGAGCACATCCCCTGCCAACCACTCATATACATACAGTATACATTACACGCCGCTACATTTGCTCAGCAACTCTGCTCACAGTCTGGCCTGACTACCGCAGAGGTAAGGAGAGAGGGGGAGGGCATGACCCATGCCTCACCATCCGCTCTCCTCATACCACAGGGCCATGCTGCCGGCTTGCCCCGTGCAGACACCCCAATCCTGCACTTCTCTCGGGAGCATGTGCTGACCATTACTGAAAGGCAATTACAGATAGTGCTGGCCAGGGGCGTGAGACAGGAGAGAGAACCGAGTGAGTGATGCAAGAGGCTGCAGGGCCGTGTGTCCCAACAGCCGCCCCTGCTCACAACTCCTTGCTGGCCCAGTGGACGTGCATGGCAGAAGCTTGAATACTTCTGTCTGTCTCCAGAGGTGAGTATTCCCAAGAAAGGCAGTGTGCCTTCTGGAGCCGCTTCGCTCCGCCCCTCAGCACACACTAGAGAGCGGGCAAAGGAGCTTCCCCCACGTCCCAGCCCACTACAATCAACGGCTGGCATCACCTTAGCAACAGGCTAACAAACCTCAGCAGGCCAATGACAAGGCGGGGACAGGGAGTGGTCTTCTAGACTATGGTAGGGTACAAGGCGTAAAACTCCACTCTGCTGTGCAGCGAGTGTTCACAGCCCTGCCGCTGCAGCCAAGGGAAGGACAGTGGTGTCCCGGGACAACTGCTTTAAGACAGTACGTGCTGCACATGCAGCACCAGTCTTGCTTCTGGTGTCGGAACGTGTCATATCTGTCCCTTCCCTGCCACCTTTTGTTCCCTTTCCAGACAAAACCAAGCACCTACTATCGAGGTCAGCATTTGGATCTACAGACCACATACAAAGTCATTGCTGCTGCTTAAGCTGACAGACGCATAGGATCGCCTTTTTACTCGTAAGGATACATCCTGCTATGAATGACTCATGCATGCTTGAATGTTTCTGTCATCTGCAAGCCAGAGGTGAATGAATTTTTTCACGTGAGAGAATTATTTCTAAGGCAGCGGTATAAAGAACGCTTGAGCTAGAAAGACACCTCATGAGTGACCCGAGCTTGCTTGCATCACGGTAACATAATTAAAATCGATAGCAACTGCTATTTGCAGAGGATCTCTGCAGTAAATATACTTCAAATTAAAAAGCCAAAACAAAAACACACACACAAAAAAACCACCCACCACCCCCCCAAAAAAAGCCAAAACAACACACCAAAACACTCAACGAAATTATGTACTCAGTTTTAACATTTCCTCGTTCTAGGAATTGAGTCATCACCACCACCACCTGACGTGTGCAACCAATCTGCGGAGAGAAGGAATACTCCCTCCCTTCTTCCCAGGACCGGCCCCAAACAGGATTGAACCGCTTCTAACAAAGGGTAGAAACTTCAGAAATAGCAAGCTTAGAGAGTCCCTTGTACTTTCACAACGTAACTATGCAAACAATAGACTAGCAAATTTAAGATCCACAATCCCACTCACAATGTAATACTCCATTTCCATACACAAAATTAAGGAAATTTGCAGGGCACTTTCCATTGCTATAGGGGCTTAGCAGACTAGATTTTCACTGAATGCAGGTTCCAGAACTCCTCAACTCAGAAGCGATGCTCCAATCATACAACCACAACCTCTTATTTGGCCTTTCAGACAGGTTTTTACATCTGGGGCCCCCCACAGAGGAGTTGAATAAAAGAAATTAAAGTAATTTACAAGTATACTAGTTTAGAACAAAGGAAGAAATGGAAAATTACAGGTGCGGTGGTGATAGCACATCAAAGTAATCCACAGGAAATCTTTTATCTGCCAACAATGAATCAACCTTAAAAATAATTCTGCAAGTCAGACCTGTATCTGTTATGTGTCCAAAAAGTATAATGTTACATTTTAATTACACTTATGATTTGATAGGATGCTACCAAGAAAGTAATTTATTACATATCTGGTTTTGATTTAACAGCTATTTTCCCCATAGAGAAACAAATCACGCTAATATCGCTAAGAAAAAAAAAACAAACAACAAAACAACGACAAAACATTGTATATTTAAAAACACATATTAAAAAACAATGCTAATCCTTATGAAAAGACTGTTAAAAGGCAGGTATTTAAAAAAAAAAAGTCTTGTTTTCAGGTAATTTGAAAATGCACCCCAACATGTTTTTAAGTAAACGTTCAAATAATCAAAAATACAACCTAAGAATGCAACCAGCATTTCCTCATCTTTAGAAATAGGGAACGCTCTGAGACTGCGTATTAAAAAGGGATAAACCAAGCAAAGATGCATATTTTTTTCTGGAAATATGTCTGCATGTAGTGAATGAATAAGCGAAAAGCTTACCTCTTGCATGCCCAACTAGAACGTCCTTATGGTTAAAATACTCTACTTCTTCGGTGTAATTTTGTGTATAGGCAGTGTTGGATCCAGCATTTCTAGATTCGCTCCAACGTACTTTTGCATGTCCTCTTGCATGAATTTTAAGAGCTTTCACTCTAATTTCCCCAGTAACTTCAAAACTGATCCTTCCTGAGACTGTGTCCCCGCTAGAATACACGGGGATATTGCTGTTACTGAGACAGTCAAAGCTTATTGTCAAACTCTTCACCTTCCCCAGCACCATGATTTTTAACGGAGTGCATAAAAATATACTGTAAGGAAAACAAAAAAATAGTCAAGGTCTCATACAAAACGCGACCTTCGCTTTACACTGAACAACACCTCTGCTGCGTAAAGAGCCTGACAACAAGATCAGCGTGTCCCCTACGAACGCTTCATCGGAATTACTGTGAAGACAACGGCAGCCACCCAACACTTGCGATATCCTTACAAAGGCAGCTGGACCGCACGCTGCCAGCTCACTTTAAGAACAGCTTTGTGAAAAAACAACCACCCCTGCGCATGCGCAAAGCAAGTCGTGGCGGCGGTTTCCTCCACAGCTTGCGTGTCTTTCCTGTCGCGTTCGTTTTTCTTGTGTTATTGCTTCTGTCTGTCTCGTGCAGAGAGAGCACTCCCTGGTGGAGTACAGTATTGAGACACGTACTGAAGAACTGAGAGAAAAACGTCTGGGGGGCCGGGGTGGGGGTGGTGCGAGGGGTCTTTCTCCGGAGGGTCGTCTGGTCTCTTCTCGTCTCATCGCCTGGCACGGCTTGGAGATCCTGGCTGGCTGGTTGGGAGGTTGTCTCGGAAGAAGCTGGCAGCTGAAATCGGGCAGCAGTCGGTGGGCACCAGGCCCCGGATTCTGGCAGCCGACGGCATGGGTTCTCCCCCTCAGCCAGGGGTTGCCTGGCTAACAGTAAAGATCGCAACGATTCTGTCAGGGAAATGCTCGGCACGTCGCTCAGTTACAGACCTTACCCAAAACTTTTGTTCGTGAAGCGGATAATCCTGAGCAAATTATAGACAGAGCCTCGGCAGGTGAGCGGGGCACGACTGCCTTTGCCGGCCTCGCCCCCCTCCTCTTGCAGCACCTTCCACATTAGCTGAGGAGTGAGGGTACAAAAGTGTGACATTATGCAAAAGTAAACATTTAAACCTCTATCAAGGTGAAGTTTTCGATTTTAATACTTTTAAATGTACGTAATATAAATCTTAGTTTGGGGTCTGGTTTATTTCTTGCTGATGTTGTTGTGGTAAATAGGCAAGTTAGGGCTACTAATAGACGTTGTTCTCTCAGTTCTTCAGTACGTATCTCAGTACTGTACTGCGAACTCGCAGTAGAGCCCTGACTCCACCAGGGAGTGCTCTCTCTGCACGAGACAGACAGAAGCAATAACACAAGAAAAACGAACGCGACAGGAAAGACACGCAAGCTGTGGAGGAAACCGCCGCCACGACTTGCTTTGCGCATGCGCAGGGGTGGTTGTTTTTTCACAAAGCTGTTCTTAAAGTGAGCTGGCAGCGTGCGGTCCAGCTGCCTTTGTAAGGATATCGCAAGTGTTGGGTGGCTGCCGTTGTCTTCACAGTAATTCCGATGAAGCGTTCGTAGGGGACACGCTGATCTTGTTGTCAGGCTCTTTACGCAGCAGAGGTGTTGTTCAGTGTAAAGCGAAGGTCGCGTTTTGTATGAGACCTTGACTATTTTTTTGTTTTCCTTACAGTATATTTTTATGCACTCCGTTAAAAATCATGGTGCTGGGGAAGGTGAAGAGTTTGACAATAAGCTTTGACTGTCTCAGTAACAGCAATATCCCCGTGTATTCTAGCGGGGACACAGTCTCAGGAAGGATCAGTTTTGAAGTTACTGGGGAAATTAGAGTGAAAGCTCTTAAAATTCATGCAAGAGGACATGCAAAAGTACGTTGGAGCGAATCTAGAAATGCTGGATCCAACACTGCCTATACACAAAATTACACCGAAGAAGTAGAGTATTTTAACCATAAGGACGTTCTAGTTGGGCATGCAAGAGGTAAGCTTTTCGCTTATTCATTCACTACATGCAGACATATTTCCAGAAAAAAATATGCATCTTTGCTTGGTTTATCCCTTTTTAATACGCAGTCTCAGAGCGTTCCCTATTTCTAAAGATGAGGAAATGCTGGTTGCATTCTTAGGTTGTATTTTTGATTATTTGAACGTTTACTTAAAAACATGTTGGGGTGCATTTTCAAATTACCTGAAAACAAGACTTTTTTTTTTAAATACCTGCCTTTTAACAGTCTTTTCATAAGGATTAGCATTGTTTTTAATATGTGTTTTTAAATATACAATGTTTTGTCGTTGTTTTGTTGTTTGTTTTTTTTTTCTTAGCGATATTAGCGTGATTTGTTTCTCTATGGGGAAAATAGCTGTTAAATCAAAACCAGATATGTAATAAATTACTTTCTTGGTAGCATCCTATCAAATCATAAGTGTAATTAAAATGTAACATTATACTTTTTGGACACATAACAGATACAGGTCTGACTTGCAGAATTATTTTTAAGGTTGATTCATTGTTGGCAGATAAAAGATTTCCTGTGGATTACTTTGATGTGCTATCACCACCGCACCTGTAATTTTCCATTTCTTCCTTTGTTCTAAACTAGTATACTTGTAAATTACTTTAATTTCTTTTATTCAACTCCTCTGTGGGGGGCCCAGATGTAAAAACCTGTCTGAAAGGCCAAATAAGAGGTTGTGGTTGTATGATTGGAGCATCGCTTCTGAGTTGAGGAGTTCTGGAACCTGCATTCAGTGAAAATCTAGTCTGCTAAGCCCCTATAGCAATGGAAAGTGCCCTGCAAATTTCCTTAATTTTGTGTATGGAAATGGAGTATTACATTGTGAGTGGGATTGTGGATCTTAAATTTGCTAGTCTATTGTTTGCATAGTTACGTTGTGAAAGTACAAGGGACTCTCTAAGCTTGCTATTTCTGAAGTTTCTACCCTTTGTTAGAAGCGGTTCAATCCTGTTTGGGGCCGGTCCTGGGAAGAAGGGAGGGAGTATTCCTTCTCTCCGCAGATTGGTTGCACACGTCAGGTGGTGGTGGTGATGACTCAATTCCTAGAACGAGGAAATGTTAAAACTGAGTACATAATTTCGTTGAGTGTTTTGGTGTGTTGTTTTGGCTTTTTTTGGGGGGGTGGTGGGTGGTTTTTTTGTGTGTGTGTTTTTGTTTTGGCTTTTTAATTTGAAGTATATTTACTGCAGAGATCCTCTGCAAATAGCAGTTGCTATCGATTTTAATTATGTTACCGTGATGCAAGCAAGCTCGGGTCACTCATGAGGTGTCTTTCTAGCTCAAGCGTTCTTTATACCGCTGCCTTAGAAATAATTCTCTCACGTGAAAAATTCATTCACCTCTGGCTTGCAGATGACAGAAACATTCAAGCATGCATGAGTCATTCATAGCAGGATGTATCCTTACGAGTAAAAAGGCGATCCTATGCGTCTGTCAGCTTAAGCAGCAGCAATGACTTTGTATGTGGTCTGTAGATCCAAATGCTGACCTCGATAGTAGGTGCTTGGTTTTGTCTGGAAAGGGAACAAAAGGTGGCAGGGAAGGGACAGATATGACACGTTCCGACACCAGAAGCAAGACTGGTGCTGCATGTGCAGCACGTACTGTCTTAAGCAGTTGTCCCGGGACACCACTGTCCTTCCCTTGGCTGCAGCGGCAGGGCTGTGAACACTCGCTGCACAGCAGAGTGGAGTTTACGCCTTGTACCCTACCATAGTCTAGAAGACCACTCCCTGTCCCCGCCTTGTCATTGGCCTGCTGAGGTTTGTTAGCCTGTTGCTAAGGTGATGCCAGCCGTTGATTGTAGTGGGCTGGGACGTGGGGGAAGCTCCTTTGCCCGCTCTCTAGTGTGTGCTGAGGGGCGGAGCGAAGCGGCTCCAGAAGGCACACTGCCTTTCTTGGGAATACTCACCTCTGGAGACAGACAGAAGTATTCAAGCTTCTGCCATGCACGTCCACTGGGCCAGCAAGGAGTTGTGAGCAGGGGCGGCTGTTGGGACACACGGCCCTGCAGCCTCTTGCATCACTCACTCGGTTCTCTCTCCTGTCTCACGCCCCTGGCCAGCACTATCTGTAATTGCCTTTCAGTAATGGTCAGCACATGCTCCCGAGAGAAGTGCAGGATTGGGGTGTCTGCACGGGGCAAGCCGGCAGCATGGCCCTGTGGTATGAGGAGAGCGGATGGTGAGGCATGGGTCATGCCCTCCCCCTCTCTCCTTACCTCTGCGGTAGTCAGGCCAGACTGTGAGCAGAGTTGCTGAGCAAATGTAGCGGCGTGTAATGTATACTGTATGTATATGAGTGGTTGGCAGGGGATGTGCTCGTGCCTGTTTAGGCCAGTCCTCTCCTGCTCCAGCCTAGTCTGTGACTGACAGCTCAGTATTTGCTTACCATAATTCTGCTGCTGCTGCTGTTCAGGCTCAATGGGACTGCTGATCTGACAGGAAGTAAAAAAAGGATGAAAAAATGTATGTTCAAGGAAAACACTATTATTTTTAATTAAAAACAAAGCCCTCCAAGTGCTTCTTAACAACAACAACAACAAAGTATTATACACGTTGCTTTGCTCTTTCAGTGTGTCAAAGATCGTTATTTAGTGATATTAGGTGCTGCAGGTGCATTTGTGTAAATAGTGTTCTAGGGGTTTTATATTTTTGCATAGGTTTGTTTCAGCATTTCTGGTGCACTAAAGAAATTGGAGCATCAGCACTTTTGTAGAACAGTGGGAACTAAAAAAATCTTAAAATGTAGCAGTGTTCCTTCATGATGCTTCAGACTATTAACAACAGGAAGGCTCTTTTGTGTAATCCCACTATATGTGCCTTTATTATGCCAACCCTTTTGTATATGAAATGCTCAATTGTTTTATCTAAATAACTTTCTATTCTGTTGGAATCAGCGGGGGTTTTTCTGGGTTCATGGTAATTATATTGGAACAAACCACAAATTTATTGGGGCACTTAAAGCAATACAAGGAATCATGACTATAAAACAAGGTCAGCTTTCTCATTGAAATTAGGAAATGTTTGGGTCTTTTCTATCCAAGCAAAATCGAGCTAAACTTTGAATTTTTGATACATCAGCTCTTAACAACATTAATTGGGCAGCTTGCCACTTCTCGTGCTCCTGAATTTGTTTGGTACTTTCTAGGTGGTGCTTGCGCACTCTTTAAAAAAAACAATTTTTGGACACTTGCTAGGTAGGTGATAGGAGGAAGCTGAATTACTACATGTAATCGATTAATGTAGCAGACAATACTAAGATCACTTAATACTATTAGAGAGCTCTATTTCATTTTAACTAGAAGTTGTATTGGAAAACAGTTTCCATTATGGATCTTTCGGGCAGACCTTGAAATGGCAGCAGTTACAACTGTGTCAGTACTTGGAATCAAGATCATAAATTAAAACAAGTTAACTTCTGCTTTTATGTCAGGCGAATCTTGGAATCTCACCTAACCTTAAAAATTCTGCAACGATACATCTAGCAGTTAATACAAATGGACTGGAGAGACTTGTTTCTGAGACACTGTATTCTTAGTATTGTAAAGAATGTATAAATCCCTCTTATTCTGGAAAATAAGCCTATATATTATGCTATGTAAAATGTTCACAGGTGGAATAGCGTATTGGGTTTTTCCCTTCTAGATGATGACAATTCTGAAGAAGGCCTTTACACCATTCATTCAGGAAGGCATGAATATGCATTCAGCTTTGAGCTTCCACAGATGTAAGTACTTACATGCAGTACACAGCTTGTGTGACAGAAGGCTAAGATACATACCTGCTTAAGAAAAATTCTTGTGGGGAGAGGGAAACCTTTTCAGTGGTAGTAAGAGTTGTGCTCAGACATGCAATAGAGGACATAATCTCATTAAATTAAAGAGGTTGCTTTTAAACTGGTTAAGAGTCTTTCACAAAACGAGCTCATTTTTGCCCAGTTGGTTACTCTTTCTTTTGACTGAGGTATGTTGGCTCCTTATGGAGGATTGGACCCCTTCAAAGAAGAAGGGAGGGGAACTTGTGTCATTTGAGTCCTGCAGAGGGGCTGAACCATCTTCTAAATGAAACAAGATTTTACTCGAGCCATGCAGGCCATCAGAACCTAGTGATAATGAAAGGAATTGGCCAGGAGACAAGACTCCTGTTTGATGCCTTTATTAGGATTCAGCTCTTGGGGTGGGGAGGGGGCAAGGGGTTGCTTGCACCATGGCCATTCCCACACTGGCAGCTCCAAGGAGGAGGCACAAGTCAGCTTTGCAGCACAGAATGCAGAGCTGGGGCTTCTGTCCTCATGAGAGTAGCCAGGAGGCCTGTTGTGCTGGCTTGTTGTCTAGGGGGGGGAGGGTCAGTCCTTTCCAGTTCTCTTTAGGTCATGGTGATGCAGGAAGATGGTTTCTAAGCAGGCTTAGGTGATGCAGGGAGATGATCTTTCATCATAGCTTGCTAGAATATGTTTCCTTGTCCTTTTATTCCTCTGTTAGCTCGTTGTTTTGGTGTCCTGCATGCCTTAGTTTGCATATTACTCGGTTGCACAGCTTCATGGGACTTTCTTTGTTCTAGTGTGGCACAGCATCCATGGGAGTTGCCTCATTCTGTGGCATACCTTTCTAACGGGTAGCTTTTGTTAGTGTGACCCAGCCCCCATGGGAGCAGCTTTGTTACATAGTAGCAAGGAAGTAAGGGAAAGGGTACAGGAATGTCTCATAAGAACCTTTAAAACACTTCAGAAACTGGTAAGTAATTAACATTACTAATAACCATCGTAGTTAACAAGGGGTACAAGGTTTACAAATGGGATAAGAACATTAACTGTACATAACTAAACACAGTATTTTAACCGGGGTGGATTTCTTGAGAGATTTTATTCATGACAATAACAGCTTAACTGTTCAGGCTCAGTCTGAAACAGATGTGGCAGGCTTAACTGCATTTGAGCTAAATAAGAGGTTTTTTAGCTTTTCTTTTTCTTAAAGGATACTGCAGCAGGATGAAACATTGAAGGCTGATTAGAAAATCCTTTCATTTGTGTTATTAGGAAATAAACATTTCAGATGTGCAAATAGAGATGTCAAACTTGTAGCAAAATGATTCTTTCTGGTAAAGTAATAGCACAGCTAGTATTTTTTGATATAGAATTTAGGGAAGGAATCTTTGCCTGTAAGCTTATCTTTTATTATGATGCATTTCAAACATAGCGCAATATAAAAATTCTTCCTGGAGATTAAAGGATGACAGTGTTAGGAAAAGACAAGTTAGAGTTAACTGGTCATGACTGGAATATAAAAATCTTATGTCCTTCATTTTATGATGGGGGGGGGAGAAGGTGGAGAAGGGAGAAGAGGATAAAAGGGTAATGCTGAAAGGTTTGATGTCCCTGTCCGCATTTTTTTTCCCCTTTACAACGTGCCAAAAAGACTTTGTCTTTCAGCGTTCAGAGCAGAATAGTCTTTATGTTTTTTATATGTGTGCATGTATATCAAGATGATCTCATCAGGGTAAAGGAAAATTAGATGATGCTCAAAAGCTCTCTCTTCAGAACTCTTCATTGAAATATTTAACTACTGTACTTAAAGGCAAAACAAACTACAGGAGCATTTATTTATAGTTAAAACACTGAGATACCAGCCAAGTAAATAGTACACAGTTGTTGGGGGTTAGGTGTGACCTTCTTTTAGTTCTGGCTTTCCTGTGGAATTTTGACTCATTAGTTGCGGGGGGGGGGGGGGGGGGCGTGGAAACCTGACTGTGGGTACTTGAGAAACACAAAGAGTTCGGCTGGGCCCAGGGGGGAAGGGGGCAAGAAAAGGGGAGGGCAGGGGACAGTTTGGCGGGCTTCTTCAGCTTCAGAGAAGGACACTTTGGGTCAGAGAGCTGTTGCTATGGAGAGAAGGGAATTTCGCCATCACCCAGATGGAGCTGCTGCATCTTCTTCTCTTTCTTCCCTCTTCGTTGCTGGGCCTTGCACCCCCTGTCCTGCCGGGACGTGCGGCAGTGCCAGCCACCGCCGCGGAGTTGCTGATACACCTCAGCCACCGGCCCAGGATCTCAGCTCATTCCTGCTGTTCCAGCTAAGTGTTCCTCAGAGCTCTGCAGGAGCACCGGGACTGCCCGTCCGAGGGGGTTTGTAAAGCAAAGCCTCTCCTCCATCCTTTCCCGTCTTGGCCAAGAAGGCTGTCACAGGGTCCCTGGTTCTGTTTTGTTGCTAACGCTGTAGTTATTGTTGTTTGTGTGCCTCGTTATACATACTAGTAAAGAACTGTTATTTCTGTCCCCTGATCTCTGCCTGAGAGCCCTTGATTTCAGAATTATAATAATTCGGAGGGAGGGGGGTGTGAAAAATGAAGTTCACTCCTGTAAAATTTTAAAAAGGTTTAATAAAGACAATAAGAGACATAAAGTAAAGCAAAGAGTTACGGTCGGGTGCCTTGGCGCGCTGCCAAGAGCACACCTGGTATCTTGGGAATACCCTTTTTATCCCATCTTGCTGTGAGGGGTTAATGCATATTCAACACATGTCCCCTCCCTGGTTCTGCCTTCTTAGATCTTGCTTTTGCACAATTTTATTTTCTGCTGGTCAGCATATTTTTTGCTGGTCATCATTATTCTAGCTGGTCAGCATTATTTAAAGTTTGGTTTCCTTTCTTCTGCAAATGGTCACTTGTTGATAACAATCCGGGCCCCTCATCCTTCCTTTGAGGGCAGCTGGTCTTCATATCTTTCCCCCCTGCCAGCGTCCTGGTACCGGCTTTTTGATAACAGTTTGCTCTCCATTTCCTGCTGCTGATAATAGCCTGTTTTCCACATCTTGATCCTCCCATTGTCTTGCCTGTTGGAGTTATCTTGCCTTGTCCGGATGAAACATATCCTTACCATTGAGAATTCCTATCTAAGCCTATAACTTGCTAAGAGAGAAAAGAATATAGCGAAAGCATATACTATATATTTATCCGAATAATTGTGAAAAGCCAATATTTACAACATGAATCACAACAATCTCTCCTTTTATCTTTTTTTATAAATCATTTGGCTTGAGCAATAATTCTTGTTTTCTAGCTTCTAGCACTCGTTCATTTTTTTCACAAATCAATTTAGCTTCTTCCAACGGATCTTTCACATTATTTTGTTTTCTTAATACCATGATTTTTTGTGCCGTTCCAGATGTAGCCAATTTTGGGTCTGTAGGCATCGCTACTATTTGCATGCCTTGCACCACTTTGGTGATTAGTTGGATGAAACAGGGGATTAGACAAGGAAGGGATATTAAACCAGCTGTAGTGCATAGGAGGAAGAAACCTAGCTTCTTCCACCATTCTGTCCCCAACAGGTTATTCCACCAATTAGTGGTCATCATTGACTCCCATTTTTGGACTGGCACGTGGGCTATTTTTCTGATGTTCTTGGCGATATCTAGAACGGCATTTCCATTGTCATCAATTTGCAAACAACAATCTGATGTATTAAATTTCCCGCAAACACCCCCCTCTTCAACCAATAGATAGTCCAAAGCCAGTCTATTCTGATATATTGCAGCTCTGGCTTGGCGTTGCTGACTGACTATTAATTCCATAGCCCCAGCTGTTTCATTGGTTATGATTTCTACTACAGCTTGGAGTCTTATGATGCGATTTAGCATGTAAATTGGGGTTCGATATCCCCAACTTGCGTCTTGTGCCCAAGTAGCTGGCCCATATGTTTCTAGTATGCGTTCAGGGGGCCATTCCTCATCTCCCCATTTTTGAGGTCCTCCAAACAATTCCCTTTTATTTCTTTTTAGGTCCTCATAAACCGGCACTCCCAATTGATCTCCATCTGGTCCTGGCAAAAGGAAGAATCCTGGTTGAATGATTCCCAGAGTACAACTCCCTTTCCATTGTGAAGGGAGCTTTGGGTATGCCCTTTTCCCACGTATCCAAAATAAGCCATCTGGTGCCTTCCAATAGTCATTTTTCTGTTGATTTATATTTTCCCAAAATTTAGATATTTCTGGGATTCCAGAGTAAGGATTTTTCCCTTTACCATTACATCTGAAGAGTCTGGTTCGATTATCATACACACAATTCTTTTCTTTTACTTTTCCTTGAGTCCAATACAGAGTTGGTTCCTCTGGGATCCACCATGTAGAAGTTCCTTTGCTAACCTTATACCTTTTACAGGGAGTTTTTCCTATTTCTTTAAGAAACTTCTTACCAGTTCGCCATAAACATTCTTCCCCTATCACTGTTGAACTTAGAATCCATCCTTCTGGTCGAGTCCCCCCTCTTATATTGGTCCGATTCCACTTAAGGAGTTCCACCGGGCCTATGCTACTACCTTTCCATGGCCATTCCTCCGTCATTAAAGCTCCTCCACAGACCCAACAGTTCGTTATGTTAAGTTCTTTACTTATCCTCTCCCCTAAATCCACAAACAGGTTTTTCCCTAGTCTTGAGATATCTATTTCCCCTTTTAATTGCTGTTTGAGCCTTGCATACAGGTCCTGACATGAGGTTAAGATAGGTTTAGGTTGCTGTGTTGGTTTTATCTTTTTTCTTATCACTTGCTCCTTTATCAAATCTTGGGTTTTTCCCTTGACCGCCCCCGTGAAGCAAATCCATTTTTCCCCTTTTGGGCAAGTGTTTCCCAATCTAGTACCACTGACTCCTAAGTTTTCTGTGATCCAATATTTTTCCCCTTTATGTATACATGTACTTAACTTGGATGGGTTATAGCAGTGACTATTGATATTGGTGTGGGTAATAAGAAAGAAACCCCGGCGTCTTTCCATGTAAAGTTTTTGATAGCATTTGTAACATGGCTTTGCTGGTGTCCCAAAAGGGAAAAGGATAAGTGACAGAAGAAGGAATAATAGGGGTCCAGTATGGCTTACACCCCCACCCATCCTGCCTATGAGGTTGCAGCTCACAGCAGGTGTTTTATATTCTTCTTGGTGGCGAGTTATAGAGGCCAATCTGGTCTTGCCCCCTATTTCCTTGTCACTTCCTCTTTTGTAATTTCCAAGCAAATCTCTTTTGACACCTTTTAACAGTAGTATCTCACCGTTCTTCAGGTATTTCCCACTCAACAGGCACCAGTAATTCCCATCCACAGAGCAGAGTTATTATTTCAGTTGCCTGCAATTCTGTTTGGATAGAGGATCGATTATGTGCTCGACACTCCCTACAACAAGAACGCCGATTGTGTGAGCTGCAATACCAATTTTTCCCACAAATTAAACACTTATATTTAACCTAGCTAGCATGTCCCGTATTGGGATGATTTATACAAGGTATATGGTGTGGCACTGATGGAAGTTGTGATTCTCCCCCTTCTTTATACAGATCACAGGCCAAAGCAAAAATATGAGGATTTCCCAACCGAAACAGCCCCGATCCTCCTGTTTGGAGTGGGAGTATTCCTCCCCAAGGTGGATATCGAAGGTGTCTCAGAACTTGTCCAGGCAGGACTTGAAACCACTGATACAGGCTTGGTCTCACTTCCCAATTAGGCGTGATTCTTTGCTCATCCCTTGGATCCTGTGGATTGTCCCAGTTCATTACCACCCAGCCCCCGCTTTAGAGTCAATTTGGTATCACCTGGTTCAGAAGTTATAGTCCACTCCTCAGGTCTTTTCACAGGTCCCTTGATTCTACTGGCGTGGATCCAGCCTCGCTCCCTGGTCCAGATTGCAGCCTCCGTTGTCAGCAGTACCTGAAAAGGACCTTCCCATTGAGGAGTTAAAGATTGTTCCTTCCATGTCTTCACCAGTACCCATTCCCCTGGATGAATATTATGAATTTTGAACTCCAAAGGGGTGGTTTGAGGGATCATTCCTTTTAGCCTTAAGTTTTCAAGTGTTTTAGCAATTGTGGTGACATATTTTCTGACACTTATTTCCCCTACTTCATAAGTGGCAGTTTCATGTCGGGTGGTAAGGAAGGGTAGTCCAAACATCATTTCATAGGGTGACACTCCCAAGTCTGACCTGGGTTGTGTTCGGACCCTTAATAGAGCCAGAGGTAAACCTTTTACCCAGGACATCTGGGTTTCAATCATTAATTTTGTTAAGGTCTTCTTTAAAGTTTGATTCATTCTTTCCACCCGGCCTGAACTTTGTGGGTGCCAGGGGGTATGCAATTCCCATTTTATTCCCAAGGTTTGGGTTATTTGCTGTAAGACTTTAGATGTAAAATGTGTTCCTCTATCTGAGTCTATTTTATTAATCATTCCATACCTGGGAATAATCTGTTCCAAAAGAGTTTTACACACCACATTAGCTGTGGCCCTGGCAGCGGGAATAGCTTCCACCCAGTGAGTTAAGTGGTCTACTATTACCAGTAGGAACTTCCATTTTTGGACTTGGGGAAGTTCAGTGAAATCCACTTGAATACTTTGGAATGGCCGTAAGGATAATTCACGGCCACCTAATGGTGTTTTTCTCATTGTTTTTCTATTGAGAAACCGCCAGCTTATTCACCAGTCTTCACAGAAGTAATCGTGAACGCCGTTTATTTCTATCTTTAGCACACCTTTTATAGGGTTTTACAGGGTCTGCGGACAGAGCAAGCTACTATTGGCTAACACACACAGGTTTACATTCTTATCCTTGTACACAAGAATATTGTTTTGCTTTACTCTCTCTTCTGCAGGCAAGTTTCAAGGATTTTAGCCCTTAATATCACGACTTATTTCAAAGGCTGGTTTGTGCATACAGGCCTTTACTAATATATAAAATATATCAACATTTTTCTATTTACCTTCTGGCAAGTTATGCAGTTTTCAGTTATTTGTTTTGCTACCCCAAAAATTCCAATGCATCCAAAATCCCTTAGAAAGTGATCACACAAAGCCTGAGTACCCCAATGAGTTTTCTGATGCATATCTTCTAATATTTTCCTGGTGAGTGGCTTATTAAGTAACTGTCTCCCATCAGGGAGTTTCCACTTTCCAGACTGATCCCGTTCTCCCCCTATCTTAAGTAATTCTTTTTCTTCTTTCTCACTAAATTTAGGGATTTCCAATTCTTCCCTGTCTGGGGTTAAAATTAACATTACTCGTTTGTCCCCATTTTCTGCTGCCTCTCTAGCCTCCTGATCCGCCAAGTTATTTCCTCTTATTTCTGGGGTCATTCCCTTTTGGTGTCCTTTGATATGTACTACAGCTATTTCCTCAGGCAGTTTTAACGCTTCTAAAACTTCTAAAATAAGTCCCTCATGTACTAGTCCTTTCCCTTTTGAGTTTAGTAACCCTCTTTCTTCCCAAATTTTCCCAAAGGTATGAATTACTCCAAAGGCATACTTTGAGTCAGTATAGATGGTCCCCTTTTTATGTGCTAAATGCTCCAGTGCTCTTTTTAGAGCATATAATTCACAAGATTGAGCAGACCAGTTTGAAGGTAGCCTTCCTTTTTTGATGGTCTGCATATTTTCCCCATCAACTACAGCATATCCAGACATTCTTTTTCCTTGCAAGCATCTGGATGAACCACCAACATATATTTTTTTCCCCTCCAAAAGGGCTTGTTCTGCTAAATCTTCCCAAACTTTAGTTTGGCATTGTATAATTTCCAGACAATTATGTGCCAAATCATCTTTTGGTTCCCCATACAGAAATTGGGCCAGATTGAGACTCCTGCTTGTTTCTATTGTCAAATCATTATTGTCAATTAAGATTGCTTCATATTTTAACATCCTGGAGTCTGTTAACCATTTCTCAGCTTTTTGATTTAGCACATTTCGGACAGCATGGGGTGTGCATACAATTAATTTACTTCCAAAGGTGAGCTTACGGCTTTCCTCCACCAAAATAGCAGTAGCTGCTATTGCCTGAATACATACTGGCCAGCCATGGCTCACTGGATCCAATAATTTGGATAAATAGGCTATTGGTTTCTTCACCTCCCCCCATTCTTGAACTAAAACCCCGTGAGCTACTCCGTTTTCCACATTCACATATAAATGAAAGGGTTTTTCTAAGGAGGGTAGGCTCAGGGCTGGTACTGAGGCTAGTTTCAATTTCAATTATTCTAATTTATCATCATCATCTTTAGTCCATCTTATATTGTCCCCCCCCAGCAATTTCTCATACAAAAATTTTACTGCTTGTGTGTATCTTTTCATCCACAATCTGCAATATCCCAGCACTCCTAGCAGTTTCCTAACCTTTCTTTGAAGAGGGAGGAGGAAGGGATAGGATCCCTGCAATTCTTTCAGGATTTAATTTCCTGCTACCTTTGCTTATCAGGTGACCAAGATATTTTACCTCTGATTCCACAAACTGTAACTTTCCTTTTGATACTCTGAGTCCCTTTTCCCCAAGAAAATTCAGAAGTTTTATAGTAGCTTCAAAAACTTCAGCTTCTATTTCTCCTGATATTAGGAGATCATCCACATATTGGATGATTTGTATTCCTACAGGGGTGGGGAAAGTTTGTAGTATCTCTTCTAAGGCTTGCCCGAATAGATTTGGGGACTCTGTGAATCCTTGTGGTAACTTTGTCCATCTTAATTGTTGCTTTCTCCCGGTATTTGGATCTTCCCATTCAAAGGCAAAAGTATCTCGGCTTTCTTCTGCCAGTGGGCAGGCCCAGAAAGCATCTTTAAGATCCACCACACTGAACCACTGATGTTGAGGTGGGACTTTACTTAAAAGAGTATAAGGATTAGGAACCACAGGGTAATGGGCTCGTGTTCTTTTATTTACCTCCCTTAAATCCTGCACTAATCTGTAATTTTCATCAGGTTTCTTTACTGGGAGTATAGGGGTGTTATGAGGAGATTTACAAGGTTCCAATGTCCCATCCTTTATCAATTCTTCTATTACTGGCTTTAAGCCTTCTCTCCCCTCCAAAGAAATAGGATACTGACGTACACATATGGGACATTCTTCCCTTTCAATAGTGACCCTTATGGGGTCAATATTCAATCCACCCCTATTTCCTTTCCCAGCCCAAACCTCTTTGTTAATTTTCTCTTCATCTTCTTGGCCAAGTTTTAACACTTTGGCTGTCATTTTCCCTTCTTCTGGGATAACCCCAATTCCTAATTGTATCTGTAAATCCCTTCCCGGTAAGTTGCTGCCAGCCCCAGGAACTAGTAAAACATCTCCTATTCCTATTTTTGTTTCTCCTTCTATGACCACATTTTTAATGACAGGAACTTTAAACCCTTCCCCTTTTGCCCCTGTTACTTTTACAGTATCGTTACTTATATCACATCCCTTTGGAATATTAACAACACAAGTCCTTTCTGCCCCAGTATCAACTATAAATTCTAATGTCTCCTCTTGGGGACATACTTTTAAAGCTATCAAAGGCTCCAGATGGTATTTGTCCCCCAAAACATAGAGCCCCTGACTCCCCTATTCTTCCTCTGGAGGTGTCTCTTGAAATATCTTTAGATCCCTCCTTAAGTGAGGGCATTCTCGTTTAAAATGCCCTTCCGTTTTGCAATAAAAACAGGTATTCCTGGGTTGTCCTGGGAATTTTGATTGTGCTGGATTTTTATTTCTTCCCTTTTCCCCACTTCTAGCCCCTGAGTGTTTAGGAGGAATTCCTGAGGGTTTTTGATTCAGATTTTTCTGGAAAGTGTTTTCCCTCATAGTGGCTATCATGATTTTTGCTTCCACTTTAGCTTTTTCTTCATCTCTCCGTACATAAACCCTTTGAGCTTCTCTTAATAAGTCATTTAAGGGTTTGTCGTGCCAGTCCTCCAATTTTTCTAGTTTTTTCCTAATATCTGGCCATGCCCGGGTGACAAAATTGACCCTTAGCAGGGCTTGTCCTGCTAGGGACTCAGGGTCTATTCCAGAGTATTGTTTCATATTTTTTCGGAGCCTTTCCAGCCATTCAGTTGGGGTTTCCTCTTTTCCCTGTTGTCCCTCAAAGGCTTTTCTAACATTTTGCCCTCGGGGCGCTCCCTCCTTTATCCCTTTGATTATCAAATTACGATAATCATTCATACTTCCCCTCCCAGCTTCATCATTCTGGTTCCAATCAGGAGGTGCCGTTGGCAATTTCTGTTCTCCTGGTGGGCCTTGTTGGTTTTCTCTTTCCCATATTTTTATCCCAGCAGTTCTAATCATATCTCTTTCCTCTTGGGAAAATATTATTTTCATTATTGATTGCATTTCTTCCCAAGTGAAAATATTGGGCCCTAGGAATTGATCCAATTGATCAGCCGTACCTATAGGGTCTTCTAATAGCCCTTTAATCTCCTTTTTGCAATTCCTAACTTCTGTAGAAGTCAAAGGAGCATTCACAAATCCCATTCCCCCTTGGACTCCTCCCATAGGTACTTCTCGTAATGGGAATAAATTGATTTCTTGGTTCCACTCTCCCTGTCTATCTGTTTTTACACCCGCCTTCCCTTGTTTTGTATTAGTGTTGGTAACATAGAGATTATCAGGCTGCTTTTGAGCTTTAATTGCTCCCCTTGTGTTCTGATATGGTGCCCCTTCATTAAGTAGAGATGTTATCTGGGCGGCAGGCGCTGAACCCTCCAAAGGAAAAGAGGCAGAAACAGAGTTCGGTAGGGAAGCTGGGATCCCTAGTGCAGAAGGAGTGAGGGCGGGGCCTGGCAGTGAAGCCAGGGCCGCCTGTGCAGAGCTGCTGATGTTCGGCAGTGAAGCCGGAGCTGCTGCAGCCGGAGTGCTGATGTCCGGCAGTGAAGCCGGGGCTGCCAGGGCAGGGATGCTGAAGCCCGGCAGTGAAGCCGGGGCCGCCTGAGCAGGGCTGCTGATGTCCGGCAGTGAAGCCGGGGCCGCCAGGGCGGGTGGAGCAGAAGCCAGAGTCGGGACACCCAGCGCTCTCCCCGGTTCGAAGGGGGCGGGGGGGGGCAGGAGTTCCCGGGACGGGTGGAATTCCAAGTATCAGCGGGGGTGGGAGGATTCCCAGCGCCATTGGAGGCGGAGGAATTCCCGGAGGCTGGGGAACCCCTGCGGCTGGCTGCAGCGGGGGGGCTCCCTGTGCCAGCGGTGGAGGTAAGACATCCAGGGGGTCCCATTTTTTTTTATTTTCTGTTTGCTCAGCCTCTGGAGTTTTAGATACTTTAAAAACTTTGGCTCCCAGAGGTTCTGTGTTTCCTAACCAGCAAGAGGCATATTCTCTTTCTTCTGGATTAAATGGCTCTTTTGAATTCACAAATATATTCAGAGCCTGGCAGATCCAAGCCTCAGAGGACTCGTATTTTGGCCAGTAAACATGATCAGGTCTAATTTCCTTTTTTACCCGCTCCTTCATGCAGAATTGGATCATTTTTACTTTGTCTTTCCCCTTTGTATCGGGATCTGTATCCCAATTTGCTAGCTTGATCCCGAGGGGACTATCTTGAGGTATATCCTCTGGTATTTTATTAATTCTTTTTTCTCTTAAGGCCAGCTTACTGGTTCTCTGTCCCATTTTTCCAAGTGTTCTCTGTTTCAACCTACTCCTTTAAGCACCACTATTTAGAACACCAATTGTACTATTTTAGAATACCAATTCCACTCCTTTAAAACACCAGTTCACTTGTTTAAAATACCTATGTTAACTCCCTTAAAAAAACACGAGTTCACTTCTTTAAAACACTAATCACCCTTCACAGCACCACCAACAAAACCCACAAACCCCAAATCCCTCTCTCAATGTTCTTGTTACAGTCCACCTTCCCCCCCCTCAAGATACAGTTATACACGATCTCTCATTCACACATGCATTCTCATTTCTTTAATAGGTTTTCCTCACTCATTTTCACTCACACCAAGACAATACAATAATAAGGTACCTTCAATGTTGCTGGCCAACCCCCCAGATTTTCTTGGGTACTGTATCCCACACTTCCCGTGGTTTGCACCCTCAACCTGGCAATATTCCTGGGGATTTATTATTTTTTTTCCCCCTTTTTTGTCCCGTCTCCTAGTACACTGAACTTAGGAGAACTCCCGGCTCCTTCCCTTCCAGGGGTCCAACCCCTCCCTGAGACCCCAGTCCCAGTAACCCCAGGGGGATTCTTTCACTCCTTTTTCTTTCGCTTCGTCCAATTCCCGGCCTATTTTCTCGCGAAAGATAGGAACCGCGGTACTATGGACTACCGCTCTCGCTCCACAGGTCTGGGGTAACCAGCTTGCGTCTCATTCACACACATTCATCCCCCCGTTTCCACCCCCCTGATCAGTACTTACCAATTCCTGTTCAGGTCCTGAAAGATTATGGGGTTTTGAAGGAGCGCTTTATTTCTTTATTTTTTATTTTTCTTTGCTTTACTTGTCTCTCTCTTGTCCTCCGGGTGTTGCCCTGCTACCACCGATGACACCAGAAGAGCCAAAGCGGATTACCAAAGCTGGCAGGGAGGCGCCTTCCCCCACTTGGGATCTCCTGGTTCCTCCGGGGCGAGGTGCTTCATCCGAGACGAGACCCCCAAATTATTGTGAAAAACGAAGTTCACTCCTGTAAAATTTTAAAAAGGTTTAATAAAGACAATAAGAGACATAAAGTAAAGCAAAGAGTTACGGTCGGGTGCCTTGGCGCGCTGCCAAGAGCACACCTGGTATCTTGGGAATACCCTTTTTATCCCATCTTGCTGTGAGGGGTTAATGCATATTCAACACATGTCCCCTCCCTGGTTCCGCCTTCTTAGATCTTGCTTTTGCACAATTTTATTTTCTGCTGGTCAGCATATTTTTTGCTGGTCATCATTATTCTAGCTGGTCAGCATTATTTAAAGTTTGGTTTCCTTTCTTCTGCAAATGGTCACTTGTTGATAACAATCCGGGCCCCTCATCCTTCCTTTGAGGGCAGCTGGTCTTCATATCTTTCCCCCCTGCCAACGTCCTGGTACCGGCTTTTTGATAACAGTTTGCTCTCCATTTCCTGCTGCTGATAATAGCCTGTTTTCCACATCTTGATCCTCCCATTGTCTTGCCTGTTGGAGTTATCTTGCCTTGTCCGGATGAAACATATCCTTACCATTGAGAATTCCTATCTAAGCCTATAACTTGCTAAGAGAGAAAAGAATATAGCGAAAGCATATACTATATATTTATCCGAATAATTGTGAAAAGCCAATATTTACAGCATGAATTCACAACAGGGTGTCTACATTTTCATTCCAGGGGAGGCTCCTGTTAACGTTCAGGAACACACATAATCACAAATGATTATATGAAGGTGCTTTATTGAAGAGCTCTGGGTGTCAGGGGTACACATACCCAAATCTGACCTGACTTGGTTTTGAGTTGAACATGTTTTTATACTCTATCGTTATATAACTTGCATATTAATTGTTAAGCTTACCTTGTTCTATTGTATGCATTGTTTTTACCCAAGCGTGGATTTCTCGTGATCCCCTCTCAACCCCCTAACATAGATCCTCGTGTTCTTTAAACAATAATTATATCTAATCACATCTAACAATTCTATCATTTATCATATATTGATTACACAGGTGCAGTTTCACTCGATCTTTAGAAAGCACAAGGCCTAACATTTCCCAGGGCCTACTTTTCCCAGGACTTGCCAAGCCTAACTTTCTAAGTCCCCAAATTTTCTATGATTTTAAAACCTTTTACGATCATTCCCCCCTTTGAAAGCATTTTCACTTCAGTCTAAGTGCAAATGTTTTCACTTGATACAGTCCTTTGTTTCTGAGTTTACACTCGATGTTCTTCGAATCCTTGATTGATGTAAGCATTGTCCTGGATGTTGTCACGAACTGGAGAACCAGAAGATGGTGGGTGTGGATCTTGTGTCAGTGTCTTTATTATTTTCTGGTTCCAGGACGTTTTCTTCTGTATTTCTCCCTTTAAGATGCTGTAAACTAACCAAATTGCTAAGAATACAATTAGTAAAATTATCACACTCTCAATGATAGATTTAATCCATGAACTCACATTCCACCCTAACCCTTTGAAGATCTTGCCTAACCAACTTGTAGTCAAATCCTTTTGCTCTTCCTGTGTTTCATGCTCTATTTGTTGCAACCGATTGATGTCATATTCTACATCTGCAGTTACAATTTGGGGTGTGGACACAGCAATGATCAATCCGTCCCTCTAAAAACTTATACACTCCATGCTCTAGTAGGAGTAGCAAATCTAGGGCTAATCGATTTTGTCAAGTCACTTTTGTGGTGGCTTGTAATTGTATATTTAGTTCTTTAAATCCTTCCCGGGTGACTCTTGCCAGTCTATCTACCCGACCTGTAAGTTTGTACAACATTTCTCTATTCTGATAGTTTGCTATAGGACCGAGCAACGACTCTAGGGCCCACCCAAATTTCACTCTACTTGAGGGTTCTTGCCAAGTGTCATCCTGATTCCATTCCTATCCTAATCCTTCCTAGTTGTGCCTGTGTTTAGCCACTGAGTTGTTTTTCAAGCAGATCTCACATTTTGACATTACTGATTTTGCCATTGTTAGCATCCGTACTGAGATAAATTTTTGTTTTAGCAATTTTACCAATGCCTCTGCACCCCAATGACATTTGCTATGTTTAATTTGTAGAACTTTTCTCATTATCAAGGGGGGTAACACTATTTGTCTTTGTGCAGTTACATACCACCCTTCTGAATTCTTTTGTGCATTTAGCAGATGTCCCAATTTCTCTTCTTCTACTGATTATTTCGGTTTTGGAGGCAAATTGAATTGAGATACATTAGTCTTTAAAGGTATCAATGCCATTGCAGTTTGCACTTTTCAAGCAGCTTGTTGGGCTGTCCAGTCTGCTTTTCAATTCCCCTCATAAATTTTTGAGTTTCCTGATTGGTGTGCTTTACAGTGTATAATTGCCACTAGTTCAGGTTTCTGTATTGCTTTTATCAATTGCAGGACTGCATCTTGATGTTTAATGTGCGTACCTTGAGAAGACAGTAGTCTTCTTTCTTTCCACAGTGCTCCGTGTACATGCACTACTCCAAATGTATAATTTGAGCCAGTCCATATGTTTACCCTTTTCCCTTCACTTAATTCTAGTGCTCTGGTTTAGGCAACCAGTTCTGCCCTCTGGGCAGATGTATTTGGTGATAATGCTTTTGCCTCCACTACTGTACTGACTGTTGTTACCGCATATCCAGCGTATTTGGTCCTGTTCTCCACGAAGCTGCTTCCATCTGTGAATAGCTCCCATTCTGGTTGCTCTAGTGGGATGTCTTTCAGGTCTTCTCTTGCCGAATAGGTGTACTCTATTACTTCTACACAGTTGTGCTCTAATGGGCCTTCTTCAGTTGTGGTACCTAGGAACAAAGCTGGATTCAAGAGGTTAGTTGTCTTTAGTGTGACATCATCCTGCTCAGTCAGGATTACCTGGAATTTCATCATCCTGCTTGGAGATAGCCAATGGCCCCCCTTTTGTTCTAAAACAGTGGTTACCATATGTGGCACATAGACATTTATGTGTCTACTCATTGTGAGTTTTCTAGGTTCTTGTATTAGCATCACGGTGGCTGCAACTGCCTGCAGGCATGAAGGCCATCCAGCACTCACATTGTAAAGTTGTTTGGAAAAGCAGCCTGCCGGCCTTTTCCATCTTCCCAAAGGTTAGGTCAGCACTCCCAGTGCTAGGTGTAGTCCTTCATGCACAAACAGGTGAAAATCTTTGGATAAATCAGGTAATCCTAATGCCGGAGCAGTTGTCAATGCCTCCTTCAGTTTGGGGAAGGCCTCCTTCTGTGGTTTGCCCCAGGTAAACAGCTGCATCTTCTGGGCTTCATACAGGAGTTTTGCAATTAGTCCATAGTCCATGATCCACAGGCGGCACCACTCTGTCTCGCAGCTCATGCAGGTTCTGGGGCTCTGGAATAGCACAGATAGCTTGAATACGATTAGTACCCAGCTTACGTTGCCTTTGTGAGATTTCATATCCCAGGTAAATCACAGTCTGCCAGGCAATTTGTGCCTTTTCTTTAGACACCTTATATTCTCCCATTCCCAGTTGATTTAAAATTTTAATTGTTACCTTTATGCAGGTTGTTTTCTCTTCTGTGGCTGTCAGTATATCACCAACATACTGTAACAGCAGGTATTGTTCTCTCAGTACTTGCCCATTCTCCGTCCAAATCTCCAGCTCCTTCGACAGCTGGCTTCCAAATAGGGTCAGACTGTTCTTGTATCCTTGTGGGAGTCGTGTTCAGGTGAGCTGAGTTTTCCTTCCGTTTTCTGGATTTTCCCACTCAAAGGCAAACTGTTTTCTACTTTCTTTGTCAAGGGGTATGCAGAAAAATGCATCTTTTAAGTCAATTACAGTAAGCCATTTCTATTTCTCTTTTACGGATGTTAACAATGTGCAAGGATTAGCTACCACTGGGTAAATATTTTTAGTTATTCTATTTATTGCTCTCAAATCCTGTTCTAGCCTGTATTGGTCAACACAGAAATTTGGGCTCTAGTGTTAACTACAGAAGTAATAGGTGCACATTTAGGACCTACTATTGCTGCAATCAGTATGTCTCCAGTTTTGTTATTTCTAGTGAGCATTTTAAATACAACCAACCTCTGCCTCTCTGCTCACCCATGAGAGGCAGAGTTACCAGTTTCCCTGATTCTGAGGCTGTTTGGGCTCCACTCCCAGAAGCTGAGAAGGAGACTGCTTTGGCTCACAGCCCAGAGCCTGTGGAGGTGTGCTGGGTTATACAATGGGGCATTTGATACAATGAACTTGGGACAGTGCCAATTAGAAACTACTTTACTCAACTTTTAAGCGATAATCTATCCATTATGTTTCTGAGGACCCTCTTATTTATCTCTAGTGACCACCAATACTGGCGGTTAAAGATTTGTTTTCTCTTTTCTGGGTTTTCATTAAGAGAACCAATGTATCTAACACCCTTTGCTTTCTCTGATTTTTCTTCTGGGATTTTTACAGGTCCATAATTTCTACGGTAATTAATTAGCTCTTTTGCAACTTTGTTCCATGTCCAAATTTTATGGCACCTAGCAGGAGAACGCAATTGTGAACCTGTCGGCTGAGAAGGGGTGGTGAAGGGAGCAAACCCAGGATCAGTGGAACCAGGTCGATCAGTCGGATTCCCAAGAAATCTGTCTAGTCTATCCACAGGGGTATAGCTGCTATGGTTTTTTGGAGAAAAATTGCTGTAGGTTTAAGTGATTCTGGAAGGCCTCGAATTAAAGGGGTCATCATTTCAGTTTTCACAGGTAACAACATTGGTGATTCATAACCAGCAATTAATTTTCTTTTGTGTATCATTTGCAAGCAGGCAGCATTGTGAATGTTTTCCAGTAGTTGGTTGGGAGTACCAACTATAGCTATAGGGTCCCCCCCCTTTCTAAGGGGTTAAGCCCCTCTGCCCAATAAGCTGCGTGCTGAGTTAGGGATCATGGGTTATGTGTGTCTCTTGTTGTTAAGAAGACTTCATGTCCCCAGTACTCACTGGCTTCCTGTTCTCTCAATCAAATTTGATCACCTCCAGTGAGAGACACTCGGGATACGTATTCTGTCTCTGACTCGTGAGGGAGATGCCCGTACTCCTTTTTTAACTTTGCCAGTTCCGTAGCAGTGTATGGGAGTTGTTTTTTTTTAGTGGTTATATGTGGATCAAGATCCTTATCATTGATATAATTATATTCTGTTTTAATTAGAGGTTTCAAACTAGGACACCAGTGTTCCCCACAATTTAATCCAAGTTAGCTCCTTTTTAGGGTAAATTTGATTAATGAGAGAGGTTTCCCTCTCTTCTGTTCCTTTTAGCGAGTCAGCATTTTTGAATTTTTATCATGGAGGGCTGCTCGATACAGAGTGATCTTACTCCTTTCTTCATCTAATTGTTTTTGCAAAAGTTCAACTAGGTTTTGGAGGGAGTCTATTATAGTTCTTTCCTCACTTCTTCACTTAAAGCGAGTTTCTATAGCTGCTGTAAGACAAGCTCCCAAAACTGAGCAGAGTATAGTTTTATTTTTGCCCAGTTTAAATTTTGTTTCGTGTTGTAAAAAAACATACTCTATCAATCACATTTTTCAAATTAAACCAATTATTAAGCACTAACTTTTCCCCTCTCAGAGAAGGTCTGGCATTGTGTTTTGCTAACAGAGCATAAAATGCAGCTTTAACTTCTGCACTGCTGTTTTCAGTCATTTTACGAAAGGAACCCACTACAGGGAGGTATGAACTTAAATTATACACACACACACAACTTTTTGCTTCCCTGTATGGGTAAAAAGACCAAATCTGCTTGGGAGGCACTCTTCCGTTTTAAATTCTGGTTGTCTCTTTGCTACACCAAGCAGTCAAAATTCATACACACAACCACAACAAAAACAGTCCCGCCCTTTTGCACTAAGAAATCTTTTGCGAAATTCTGCAGACAGAGCCCTCAAGTGAGTGTGGAGTGCTTTTCACCTCGGCGTGTGCAGTTTGTGGGAAATTCGAGTCGCCCCCCCTTGCTTTCTAGACACTGCTCACTCTTTTGGGAGTGTTGGGCTAGGTGCGGCTGGAGCGAGATGTCCTTCCCCTAATACAGACTGCACAACAAACCTGCAGCCCCTTCTGTCTCTCAGCCATCCTGTCTATGACTCCAGTTTAAATGTCACAATTCGCTAACACGAGTGGGGGTCATGAGAAGTTCGTTTGATCTCAGAGTGCAAAAAGGACACAAAGGGATTTCAGTTTAAATCACAACAGCAATAATGCACCTTTATTTTAGTGCCAACAACAAGGGTTATGCGATAGAGGAGAGGAAGAGAGAGAGGGAGAGATAAAGAAAACAAAGTAGAGAGAGAAGAGGGGGGGTTATAGCTACCAATGGATGAGACGGTCGCTGGGGTCTTCTTCCGTGGAGAGATCTCACCAAAATTAATTTAGCCTTATGTAATTCTTCCCCAAAGTTACCTTGTTTCCAATGTGCTAATAAGCACCCCAAAGGAGAAGTACCTGGTATGGGAGCATTGCTGCCCAAAACCCCTTTAATCTTCTCCATATTACAACTACAGTACACCACAAATGCCAAACCTGCGACGCTTTCGCAGTCGTCTGATGGACGGCGCCTAGGCAATACCAACAGGAATTCCTTTAGCCCAACCAAGCACAGCTTTCGCTGTGTCCTATTGGCAGGCACCCAAACCAAAGTAAAGCACCTTACCTTTCTCTCCCGGGGATGTTGGGAGCAGCGGAGGCGGTCGCGGCCAATGGGCTCCCCGAGAATCCCTCAGTGCCGGCTGGAGCGTGATCGGGTCGCGAGTTCGCTCAGCAGCACTCACAGGGTCCCATCTGGGTCGCCAAAATGTTAGCGTTCAGGAACACACATAATCACAAATGATTATGTGAAGGTGCTTTATTGAAGAGCTCTGGGTGTCAGGGGTACACATACCCAAATCTGACCCGACTTGGTTTTGAGTTGAACATGTTTTTATACTCTATCGTTATATAACTTACATATTAATTATTAAACTTACATTGTTCTATTGTATGCATTGTTTTTACTCAAGCATGGATTTCTCGTGATCCCCTCTCAACCCCCAACATAGTTCCTCGTGTTCTTTAAACAATAATTATATCTAATCACATCTAACAATTGTATCATTTACCATATATTGATTACACAGGTGCAGTTTCACATGATCTTTAGCAAGCACAAGGCCTAACATTTCCCAGGGCCTACTTTTCCCAGGGCTTGCCAAGCCTAACTTTCTTTCTAAGTCCCCAAATTTTCTATGATTTTAAAACCTTTTACTATCACTCCTGCCCTCCCTAGCAGACACCTGTCTTCCAAAACCGAGACAGATTTTGGCGCCCAACAGTGGGGCCTGAGAGCACTGAGAGAAAAAGGGCAAAAAAGGAATAACAGTTCTTAAATAACCTAACTTTTGTGTGCTGGATTTAGAAACCTTGTTAGGTAGAACCGTGTGGTTTAGCTTACCCAGGTTCGGGTGGCATGTGGTCATGGCTATATTTCTCCCATTTGCTGCACCTTACCTAAATATGGGTCCTATAACTAAGGTGTCATGGTTTTAAAGCAGTAATTAAAGAATTACTAGAAAACTTACTTATTTTTTGCTGTGAGATATGGATTAGAACAAGAGCAAAACAGGCTTAAAACTTAAAAGGAAAAAAAGTTTATTAGCAAAACTACAAGAATACGAACACCAGAATAAACTTCCAGAAAACCCTTTTATCCCCCACTACCAAACAATTCCCTTGTTCACATGACAACATAGAGACAAAAAAAACTTTGGAACTTTGGTGTTTAAAACAGTCCCAATTCCTGCTAGAATCTTTTCATCAGCCTTTGTAGAGAAACAGAAGTCTTCTTCTGCTAATCTATGGAGTTTCTGACAAGAAAGCTATTTTTGTTATAGCTTTCTATTTTTCTGATGCCAGCTGCCCGGAAATCTATCATCAGTCCACTCCTCACATTTCACATCACTCCGAGGTGTGTTATGGGCCATGAGTCTAGGGATGTCATTTTTAAGGATGAGTTATTCAAAGGCAAAAGTTCTCTTCATCTGTCTCTGTGAGCTTCTCTGGAAAACAGAAATTTTCTCATTGCCTCTCAAGGCTTCAAATCTTCAACTATTACTTCTCCCCCCTCTGTCCCAGCACCTCACTGTATCACAATTACTCCACCTTTTGCTCAAAATCCACACTTTGAACACTATTCCTCCCAATATACTCTGTCATGAATTAAATGAGTTTTTTCATGACACTATTGTCCATCTCCATAGCTTTAACAGAAAAATATTTCAGCTTAATTCAAGCATCTCCTTATTCTCTACCTCTTCTGAAGCTTAATTATTTTCTTTACTGTCTCTGATAGTTTATAAAGTCTCTTTACATGTTGATTACTCTCTTTTTCTTTCTCTGGAAAAAAGGATTAATCTGCAAGTCTCATCTGGGTAATGAAAGGGTTAAAATCTTGCCCAGGCTTTGTAGATGGTTCTGTGATCTCCTCCGGAGCAGTGGCTGGAGCTGTCTGCGATGGAAGATTCTTCATGGCTGCTCTGGAGAGTGTGGTCACTGTCTCAGCCCGCCGCAGGTCAAGAGCTTTTTGTTTCTTTACTCGGCAGTCTCTGGTGAATTCAGTCACAGCAAAAAAACTGCAACCGAGCCAGGGACCGGCTTGGCCCGGCCAGAGCCCGGGGCAAGCCTCGCAGGCCCCATCTCCCGGCCAGGAGCTGCGGCAGGCTCAGCCCAGCCCCTGCCGCATGGCCTGGGCAGGGGACGGGAAGCCAGCTAAAGCTCAGTTACCTTTCACAGCCAGGAAACAAAGAGACAAAGAAATTCCCAGGCTTAGGTCTTAAGGTGGTGTTCACAGGTTGATCTCACTTTTTAATGGTTAAAACTGCTGTCAATTCTTAGAAATGGCCAGCTGTTGGCTAGGAGACAAACTCCCATCAGCCTCCAGCGGTTTTAACTTCCTTAGGTGTTTCTCTTTGTTTTCTTAAATGCCAATCTATCACATAAGGCTACTGTGGTTATTATCTAGTTTGTTTTGTGGGTTGATAAGGTGAGGAATTCGTGGATGTTTAACTTCCTCTGGACGGCGGGCTCATGGATTCAGAGCTATCACACACTAACTGGATGGTTTTGGGGTTGCTTTAATAATGGTACCTACTGGGAGAAAATGACAGCTGGGGAAATTTTCTCCCAACCTTTCACCCAGTTCCTTGGGCCTACCCCACCAGTTTTCAAAGGGTTAAAATCTTCTCTGGATGCTAATGACATCATACAGTGGCTGGTGTTGCTGATAGGCCTGTTCTACTTAGCATTCAGAGATAAAAGGAAATTGACTGGGATAAGCACCCTGACACCCACCCCAGAGACTGGGGATGCTGCCCCAGAACCTGACACAGCCCCAGAGACTAGGGGTGCTGCCCCAGAGCCCGCCTCTGCCCCACAGCCCACCTCAGAAATGAACCATCCAGAGTGGGTGGAGGTTCTGGTGAGGGAGATGCGTGAGATGGGCCAGATGCAAAAGGAGCGCACTTCCTCAGCTGCTGGGAAACCCTCCCCCTGCCTCGAAGAGGGAGAGTCTGATGATGCAGCAGTGGAACCCACAGGCGTTACAACTGTCCAGGTTCCAGCTGAACCACAAGGGCAGTCACAGCCAGCAGCAGTTGCCCCTGTGGAAACCAGGAAGTCTAAGATGAAATCACGGCACCCTGTTGATAAGGATAAGAAAGGAGGGCCCTCACAACCTGCAGGGGAGCCAGAGGTTGAAATCATTACAGAGTCCCAGATGTATGAGAGTCTCCGTAATCTGCAAAAAGACATTGTGAGGTGGGGGCGTGAGGCTTATACAACTTGGTTACTTCGGGTCTGGGACCTTATGGGTACAGGCATGCAACTGGATGGTGGTGAGGCAAGGAATGTGGGACCCTTGACCTATGACTCAGGTGTGAATCAGGTATTCGTAAGGGAGCCAGGGCCCCTTTCCCTCTGGGAGCGGCTTTTAATGAGTGTGTCAGAGAGAGGTTTGTCCACAGAGAGAGAATGGAAGAGCACCATCATAGAAGGGGCTGGAAAGCCCTTGAGGAAGGGATCCAACAGCTGAGAGAAGTGGCGGTATTAGAGGTCCTTTTTGGGAGGGGTGGACAGCATCATAATGACCCCGACAAAGTCAGGTGCACTGGGCAGATGTTGTGGAGTCTGGCAAATCTAGGGCCACGTGAATACACCACCTTCATTGCAATGATTAATGCTGATAACAGCCGAGAGACGGTGGGTTCTGTCACCACCAAGCTTAGAAATTACGAGAGTATGGTCCATGGCCCGCTGCAGGCTCAGGTCTCTGCTGTGATTAAGGAACTCAAAGAGGAGATGAGGGAAATGAGGGAAGAGATGAGGAAGAGTGTAGGAGACGCTTTCTGGGGTGGACAGTCAGAGACACAGCAAAGACCTCTATAATCGAGTTAGGTGTTAGAAGTTTATTTCAGGGCGTGGGAGAGAGAGAGAGAGAGAGAGAGAGAGAGCCTGCTATGAGCCAGCAGATAGAGCTCAAAGCGGGCTCGGAGGGAACAATACAAAAGGGGGTAAAATATGAATACATGAGTTTAAGACTCAAGAAAGAGAGTGACAGAACAGAAGTGAGAGAGCCGGGGAAAAAGAGCAGCAAGAGTGAAGCAAGAGAGACCAAGAGAGGTGTAGTAAGAGAGTAACAAGAGAGACCAAGAGCTAAGAGAGACCAAGAGAAACAAGAGAGACAAAGAGAACCAAGAGAGAGAATTCTCTTTTGCAATTACTTATATAAGCTATACATTTGAATATTCTATTCTTTCACTAACCAATCTTTCTAAGTATACTAATACAGTAACATTTGTGTGTGACCTATAGAAATCGCTATTTTTGCATATTTTTAGTTATCTCAGGGTCCTTCAGACCTTTCCTTATAAGGCTAGGAAGAGGGGTCTGTCGTGGTTTTAAACCAATAACTAAGAAAATTACTTATTTCTTGCTGTGAGATATGGATTAGAACAAGAGCAAAACAGGCATAAAACTTAAAAGGAAAAAAAAAGAAAGTTTATTGACAAACTACAATAAGAACACCAGAATAAACTTCCAGAAAAACCTTTTCATCCCCTGTCTACCCACTATTCCCTTGTTCACATGACAAAAGAGACAAAAACTTTGGAACTTTGATGGTTAAAACAGTCCCAATTCTTGCTACAGTCTTTTCACCAGTCTTTATAGAGAAACAGAAGTTTCTTCCTGTTAATTTATGGAGTTTCTCACAAGAAAAACTATTTTTGTTATAGTTTTCCATTGCTCTAATGTTAGCTGCCCAGAGCTGCTGTTATTAGAGCCCACTCCTCCCATTTTCACATCACTCTCAAGTGTGTATGGGCCATGAGTCTAGGGATGGGATTTTTAAGGATAAGTTATTCAAAGGCAAAAAGTCTTCTTCATCTGTTTCTGTGAGCTTCACTAGAAAACAGTTTTCTCATTGCCTCTCAAGGCTTCAAATCTTCCAGCACTTCACTGTACCATAATTACTCTACTTTTTTACTCAAAATTTACACTTTGAACACTCTATTCCTCCCTATTTACTGTCATGAATTAAAGGAGTGTTTTCAAGACCTTATTGTCCATTTCCATAGTTTTAACAGAAAGATATTTCAGCTTAATTAAAGCATCTTCTTAATTCTCTACCTTTTCTGAAGCTTCTTTTCTTTCCTGTCACTGGTAGTTTATAAAGTCTCTTTTCATGTTGATCACTCTCTTTTTCTCTGTCTGGATAAAAAGATTAATCCGCAAGTCTCATCTGGGAAATGAAAGAGTTAAAATCTTGCCCAGGCTGTTGTAGGTAGTTCTGTGGCCCCGGCCGGTGCAGGAGCTGGAGCCGTCTGCGATGGAAAGTTCCTCATGGCTGCTCTGGAGAGTGTAGTTGCCGCGCCCAGCCCGCTGCAGGTCCAGAGCCTCTCTCCTTCTTCACTCAGCAGTTTCTAGTGAATTTAGTTACAGCAAAAAACCTGCAGCCGAGCCAGAGATCGGCTCGGCCCGGCCCGGCCGGAGCCCGGAGAAAACTTTTTCCGCAGGGCCCGCATCTCCCGGCCGGGAGACGCTGGGCCCAACCCAGTCCCCGCCCGGCCGCACGGCCTGGGCAGGGAACGGGAGGCCTGGAGCTCCGCCACCCTTCCCAGCCAGGAAACAAAGAGAACCAAGAGAGCTCTGGTTTTACACTTTAAGGTAGGGTTCACAAGTTGATCCCACTTTTCAATGGCCTAAACTGCTGTCAATTCTCAGCAATGACTGATAATTGGTCAGGAGAAAAGACTCCAGGCAGTTCCCAGCAACTTAAACTTTCTTAAAGGTAAAGTAACTCCATGACAGGGTCTCAGCTTGGTTTTATTGCAGGAAAGAATGTGTTCTGGCATACCAGCCCGGTTTCTTTGAATTATTCAAACCGTGCTATCATTTGTATTTCTTCCTTAGCCTTTCTGGCTAAAGAGTCATATTTATAATTTCTTTCTAATTCTACCTTCCCAACAGAAGAGCAGTTCCCATAGGGCACCAGTGCGAGTCACAAGCCTCAAACTCCAAGCCCAATGTCCCCCAGCTAGAGAGAGAGGGTACACCCCACGAGCTGAGCTGTGGTTCTTTCTGTGTGACCCTGGGGAAGACGTGGGAAAGTGGGATGGGAAACCTACTTCTGCCCTGGCAGCACGAGTGCGTCAACTCAGGGAGGGAACCATTAACCAGAAAGGTTCCACTAAAGTGAAGGTGGCCTCAACCTCCTGTGACCAAACTGCCAGATATTACAGAAAAGAGGATGATCCCCTTGAAGGAACCTCTAGCATGTATGCCCAGGGTAGAGAGGAGGACCAGTGCTAGAGGGGCCCTGCCTCTAGCCAGGAAGAGGCACGGGAAAACCGGGTCTTTTGGACAGCGTGGATCCGATGGCCTAGCACATCAGAGCCAGAAAAATATGAAGCTTTAGTTGATACTGGTGCAGAGTGTACCCTAATGCCATTGGGACATGTGGGGGCAGAACCTGTCTCCATTGCTGGGGTGACGGGGGGATCACAGCAATTGACTCTGTTGGAAGCCAAGGTGAGCCAGACTGGGAAGGAGTGGCAGAAACATCCTATTGTGACTGGCCCCGAGGCCCCGTGTATTCTGGGCATAGACTTCCTTCGGAATGGCTATTACAAAGACCCAAAGGGATGCAGGTGGGCTTTTGGAATAGCTGCTGTGGAGGCAGAGGACATTAAGCAATTGAACACCTTGCCTGGACTATCGGAGAACCCATCTGTAGTAGGACTTCTCAAGGTGGAGAAGCAACGAGTACCAATTGCCACCTCGACGGTGCACCGCCGACAGTATCGGACAAATCGAGATGCTGTGATCCCCATCCACAAGATGATCCATGCACTGGAGAGCCAAGGGGTGGTCAGCAAAACCCACTCACCCTTCAACAGCCCCATCTGGCCTGTGCGTAAATCTGAAGGAGAATGCAGATTGACTGTGGACTATCGTGGCTTGAATGAAGTGACTCTACCACTGAGCGCTGCCGTGCCGGACATGCTGGAGCTCCAGTACGAGCTGGAGTCCAAGGCAGCAAAGTGGTACGCCACTACTGATATTGCCAATGCATTTTTCTCCATTCCTCTGGCAGCAGAATGCAGGCCTCAGTTTGCCTTCACGTGGAGGGGAGTGCAGTACACTTGGAACCGACTGCCCCAGGGGTGGAAGCACAGCCCCAGCATCTGCCATGGATTGATCCAGGCTGCACTGGAAAAGGGTGAGGCTCCAGAACATCTGCAGTACATTGATGACATCATTGTGTGTGGGAACACAGCAGTGGAAGTACTTGAGAAAGGAGAAAAGATCATCCAGGATCTGCTGGAAGCTGGTTTTGCCATCAAGAAGAACAAAGTCAAAGGACCTGCTCGAGAGATCCAGTTCCTGGGGGTAAAGTGGCAAGATGGACGGCGTCCGATTCCTACTGATGTCATCAACAAGATCACAGCAATGTCTCCACCAGCCAACAAGAAGGAAACGCAAGCTTTCCTAGGAGCCATAGGTATTTGGGGGATTCACATTCCTGAGTACAGTCAGATTGTGAGCCCTCTTTACCTGATCACTTGCAAAAAGAACATTTTCCAGTGGGGCCCTGAACAGCAAGAAGCCTTTGCTCAGATCAAGCAGGAGATCGCTCATGCGGTAGCCCTTGGCCCAGTCATGACAGGACCAGATGTGAAGAACGTGCTCTACTCTGCAGCCGGGAACAATGGCTTGTCCTGGAGCCTTTGGCAGAAGGTGCCTGGTGAGACTTGAGGTCCACCACTGGGATTCTGTAGCCGAAGCTACAGAGGGTCCAAAGCCAACTACACTCCCACAGAGAAAGAAATTTTAGCCGCCTATGAAGGAGTCCAAGCTGCCTCAGAGGTGATTGGCACAGAAGCACAACTTGTCCTAGCACCCCAACTACCAGTGCTGGGGTGGATGTTTAAAGGAAAAGTTCCTGCTACCCACCACGCCACCGACACTACATGGAGCAAGTGGATTGCCCTCATCACGCAGCACGCCCATATTGGAAACCCAAATTGCCCTGGGATTTTGGAGATAATTACAAACTGGCTGGAAGGTGAAAACTTCAGTCTCACTGATGAAGAGGAGCAGGAACAAGTGACACGGGCTGAAGAAGCTCCACCGTACAACCAGCTGCCAGCAGAAGAAACATGCTGTGCTCTGTTCACTGATGGTTCCTGTTGCATCATAGGGATGAACCGGAAGTGGAAAGCAGCCGTATGGAGCCCCACACGACAGGTCACAGAAGCTACTGAAGGAGAGGGTGGATCAAGCCAACTTGCTGAACTCAAAGCTGTTCAACTGGCCCTGGACATTGCTGAAAGAGAGAAGTTGCCGAAACTCTACCTCTACACTGATTCATGGATGGTAGCCAATGCTCTGTGGGAATGGCTGGAAAGGTGGAAAAGGGCCAATTGGCAGTGTAGGGAAAAACCAATCTGGGCTGCTGATGAGTGGAAGGACATTGCTAGCAGGGTAGAGAAACTGTCTGTGAAGGTCCATCATGTAGATGCCCATGTCCCCATGAGTAGGGCTAATGCAGAGCACCGAAACAATGAGCAGGTGGACCAGGCTGCAAAGATAGAGGTGTCAAAGATAGACTTAGATTGGCAACACAAAGGCGAGTTGTTCCTAGCTCGATGGGCCCATGATGCTTCAGGTCATCAGGGTAGAGATGCCACCTATAAGTGGGCACGAGACCGAGGGATGGATCTAACCATGGACAGTATTTCTCAAGTTATCCATGACTGTGAGACGTGTGCCACGATCAAGCAGGCCAAGCATTTGAAGCCCCTCTGGTACGGTGGGTGTTGGTCCAAATATAGGTACGGGGAGGCCTGGCAGATTGACTACATCACACTGCCTCAAACCCGCCAAGGCAAGTGCTACGCGCTCACAATGGTAGAAGCCACCACTGGATGGTTGGAAACCTACCCTGTGCCTCATGCTACAGCCCATAACACCATCCTGGGACTTGAAAAGCAGGTCCTTTGGAGGCATGGTACCCCTGAGAGGATTGAGTTAAACAATGGGACTCATTTCAAGAATAACCTTATAAACACCTGGGCTAAGGAACATGGCATTGAGTGAGTGTACCATATCCCCTACCATGCACCCGCTGCTGGGAAAGTGGAGAGGTATAATGGACTGTTAAAGACTACCTTGAAAGTGTTGGGTGGGGGATCTTTCAAAAATTGGGAGCAGCATCTAGCAAAGGCCACATGGATAGTTAACACCCGAGGTTCCACTAACCAAGGAGGCCCTGCCTAATCTGAGCCCTTTTGAATAACAGATGGAGATAAGGTTCCAGTAGTACATATGAGAGGTATGCTGGGAAAAACTGTTTGGGTTAATTCTGCCTCCAGCAAAGACAATCCCATCCGTGGGGTTGTCTTTGCTCAGGGACCGGGTTGCACTTGGTGGGTGATGCAAAAAGATGGAGAGACCCGGTGCATACCTCAAGGGGACCTGGTTTTAGGGTGAACTACCCATGACACTGTGCTTGTATCTGTATCTGCATGAACATATGTATATAGTTAAAGTAGTATGTGTTTGTGTATAATTTAAAGGTTTAATATTTGATGTAACATTTTGGTATGGGAAAAAATTCGGGGTGGATAGTGTTGAGGGTTAGGTGTCCTTTTTCTTTTTGTTTTGTTGTTCTGGCCTGCCCGTGGAATTTTTACCCATTAGCTGCGGAGACAACCTAACTGTGGATATTTAGTGGGTGCTCGACAAAGGACAAAGAGTGGCTGGGCCCGGGGCGGGGGGGGGAAGGGGCAGGAAAGGAGGGTGGGGACAGTTTTTGGCTGGCTTTCTTCGGCTTCGGGGGAAGACATTCGTTTGGTGGGTCGCGGAGCTGCTGCGGTGGAGAGAAGGGAATTTCGCCATCACCCAGACGGAGCTGCTGCTTCTTCTCCTTCTCCCCTCTTTGTTGGTGGCCTCACACCCCCTGCCCTGCCGGGACGTGTGGCAGTGCCAGGCACCGCCGCGGAGCTGCTGATACACCTCATCCACCAGCCCGGGATCTCAGCTCATCCCTGCTGTTTTCAGCCGACTGTTCCTCGGAGCCCTGCAGGAGCACCGGGACTGACTGCCTGAGGGGGTTTGTGAAAACAAAGCCTCTCCTCCATCCCGTCTCAGCTGAGAAGGCTGTCCCGGGGTCCCTGGTTCTGTGTTCTTGTTATTGCTGTAGTTATTGTTTGTTTGTTTGCCTGGTTCTACTAGTAAAGAACTGTTATTCCTATCCCCAGATCTCTGCCTAAAGGCCCCTTGATTTCAAAATTATAATAATTCGGAGGGAGGGGGTCTACATTCTTTCATCCCAAGGGAGGCTTCTGCCCTCCCTAGCAGACACCTGTCTTCTAGAACCGAGACAATTATAAAAAGTTTAATATAAACAAAAAGACAATTAGGAGACAAAGGAAATAAAGCAAAGGGTTAAAACGGCCGGGTGCCTTGGCGCGCTGCCAAGAGCACACCTGGTATCTCAGGAACACTCTTTTTATCCCCTCCTGCTGTGAGGGTTTAATGCATATTCAAACTTTTCAACAAGTATTTAGCATGTCCCCTCCCTGGTTCCACCTATTTAGAACATGATCTGTATAGTTTTTATTTTTGCTGACAATCATTATTTCTGCTGGTCATCATTATTTTTGCTGACCACCATTATTTTGAGTCTGGTTTCCTTTCTTCTGCAAATGGTCAGTGTTGATAACAGTCCGGACCCCTCATCCTTCCTTTGAGGGCAGCTGGGCTTCATATCTTCTGCTGATAACAGTTTGGGCTCTATTGTTCTCCTGATAACAGCTTGGGCCCCACTGTCTTTGCCCTCTGGGGTTTCCTTGCTTTGTACCTAGGAGATTCCTTTAAGCTTAAAACTTGTTAGCAAGAAAAAAAGTACATACATAGCCAAAAAGTATTTAACATATAATATTCATCTTAATACTTGTGAAAGCCAATATCACAATATAGATTTATTACAAAGACAATTACTTATTGGCTAATGATTAGCTCCTAATTCTAGTAGTGCCTATCTATTAAATTTAACAAGGATTAGTTTTTTTATTAGATTTAACAAAAATTAATTTTAATTAAGGCCTTAGCTTTTCTAATATCTTAATTTTTTCAAAATTTATGCTTCAGATTTACATTCTCCCAAAATTTGGAGACTTCTGAGATCCCAAAATAAGGATTCTTGCCTGTATCATTACATTGAAAAAGTCAAATTTTGTTATTATTCTTACAGTTCCCTTCTTTTGTTTTTCTCTGAGTCCAGTACAGAGTTGGTTCCTCTGGGATCCACCATGTAGAAGTTCCATTACTAAACTTATATCTCTTACAGGGAGTATTTCCTACTTCATTAAGTATTCATTAAGTATTTCCCACTTCATTACATTCTCGGTGTGCCAGAGACATTCTTCCCCTATCACTGTTGAACTTAGAACCCACCCTCCTGGTCGGTTTTCCCCCCCTTGTAGTTGTCTGGTTCCACTTAAGGAGTTCAATTGGTCCTAAGCTGCCTTTCCATGGCCATTCCTCTGACATCCAAGCCCCCCCACAGACCCAACAGTTGGTTAAGTTCCTTACTTATTCTTTCTCCCAATTCCGCAAACTGATTTTTCCCCAGTCTTGAGATATCTATTTCTTTTTCTAATTGTTGTTCAAGTTTCGTATACAAATCTTTAAATGAAGCTGACACAGAGTTAGATTGCTGTGCTGGTTTTGCATTTTTGCTTACCAGTTGTTCTTTTACCAAATCTTGGACTTTTACTCCCAATAACATATGTAGAACAAATCCATCTCTCCCCTTTTGGACATTCACTTCCCGACCTGTTACCCCTTGTTCCTAAGTTTTCCGCAATCCAGTATTTTTTCCTGTTGTGCATACAATTACTTAGTTTGGATGGGTTTTAACAGTGACTGTTGACACGGGTATGAGTAATTAAAAAGGGACCTCGGTGTCTTTCCATATACAGCTTTTGGTAGCGTCTGTGACATGACTTTGCCAATATCTCAAAAGGGAAAAGACAAAAAATGAGTGACAAAAAAAGGAATAACAGAGGTCTGGTATGGCTTATACCCCCACCTCCCATGCCTATGGGGTAGCAGCCCATAGCAGGTGTATAGGATCTTCTTGGTGGCAAATACAGTGGCCAACCCGATCTTGCCCTCTATTTCCTTGTCACCTTCTTTTTGTCAGTTTCTAGGCAAATCTCTTTTGACACCTCTTAACCGTAGTTTCCCACCGTTCCTCAGGTATTTCCCGCTCAACAGGCACTAGTAATTCCCATCCACACAGCAGGGTTATTTTTTTCAATTGTTCTTAATAAATTTGGCATACGACACTTCATGCAATGAGAGCCTTAATTTTGTGAACTACAATACCAATTTTTCCACAATTTAAACATTTACTTTTAACCTAGCTCATATGTCCAGTATTGGGATGATTCAGACAGGGTATATGGTATGGCACTGATGGGAGTTGTAATTCTCCTTCCTCCTTGTATAAGTCACAGGCTAAAGCCAGAATATGAGGACCTCCTGACCAAAACAGTCCAGATACTCCTGTTTGACGTGGAAGTATTTTTTCCCAAGGGGGGTATCAGAGGTATCTCAGAGTTTGTCCAGACAGCACTTGAAACCACTGATATAAGTTTGGCCTTATTCCTCATTTAGGTATGATTCTTTGTACATTCCTTGGATCATTTGGATCGTCCCAGCTCTTTACCACCCAGTCCCGCTTAAGAGTTAATTTGGTATCACCCGGTTCAGATGTTATATAGTCCACTCCTCAGGTTCCTTCACAGGTCCTTTGATTTTACTGGCGTGGATCCACCCTCTTTCTTTGGTTTGGATTGCTGCTTCAGTTATCAGTAGTACCTGAAAAGAAGTTCTTAATAGCACAGGGACAGTGAAAACATCACATCGGGATTTTCCTTCAGCATTCTCTAAAACTTTTGGGTTTAGCAAAAAAAGCTTAACAGTTATAAAGGGAAAAGTAGAGGTAATTTTTTGCAGGCCATAATTAGTTAAACAAGAAAGGCCAGGTTAGTCTTGACATGAGATGAATCACATCTATCAGCTTTTTACCCTCTGGGTAAAAAACTAGCTAACTAACTAACTATTTAGCTTCACAGACTTATTCTTCTAACAGTTTCTTAGAACAAAAAAATCCCTTCCTCTTAACAACGAAAAAAAGGAAAGAAAGGAAGAGAGGAAAGAGAAAAAGAGATCTTAAGAGATCAAAATTAAACAACTTGGCAACGTTTGGAGAACTAGCGAGGGATTAAGGTTACCTTTGCCTTGGTCTTATCACCCACTGTCGCTAGAGGACACAAAGTAGGAAGCGAGGGTTCATATCACATCAGCAGAGGTTTTATTTCCAAGGAGGCAAAAGCCTTTATTTCAGGGTTTTCAACCCTTTTTATAAGGTGTTCCGATACAGGTTAACATGATTGGTCAAAGGAACAACATCTCTCTCATCCCATTGGTGGGACAAGAGAAAAAACGCTCAGAATATCTGTGCGATATTGTTTTGAGAACCAAAGCTATTTACAGGAAAACAGTCCTTGAGAGAGAAAAATGTTCTCAAGAGACTTTCCCTTGGGAAACAGATGAGCCACTGACAGGCTGAAACTCTCTCAGGTTCAGAAAATCGTGTCCAAAACCCACTGCTCTTTTTATTCACAGCAGCTCTTTCAGGCTGTCCCTCGTTCTTCTCCCGCTGCCGCAGCGGCTCCGGCCAGGGCGGGCTCTGTTTTAGCAGCTCGCTCTGCGGGCGGGGGGACCATGGGGGCGAAGCCCGTGCCCCACCTCCCACTTCTGCGCTGTCCCCACACACACAGGACTGGCATGCTCAGCGCATCCTGCCCCCACCACAGCCAAGGTGGAAGTGCCCGGAGAGCACAGCGCTGGGTTTCAGCGCTCCGGTCCGGGGGCTCTGCCACCAGGCCAGCCCGCTCCTTAGCGGCAAACTGTGTGAACCATGCCCAGCGCCGCCGCCGGTCTGGCAAGCGCATCCGGCAACCCTGCGCCCCTCGAGACCCTGGCACAGCCAAGGCAGTTCCCGACCCCAGCAGTGCCCCACGCAAACTGCGCCCCGCACCACCTCCACTGGGTGGGCGAAAACTGGAAGCTGTCAGGCCGGGCCCTGCTGGCCGCCACCCACACGGACCAGCCCCCGCTGCAGCCCCCGAGATCCTGCCACTTGCATAAAAGCGGTCAAAAAACCCCCAAACCTGGCAACCCCCCAAACTGGTGTCCCCAGGTGTTCTCGATATCTTCCTTCCCTGGAACAAGCCCCATTCCCAATTGTATTTGCAAGTCCCTTCCCAACAAGTTGATGTCTGCTCCAGGAACTAATAAGACATCTCCTGTTCCTATTCTGGTTTCTCCTCCAATTTCTACAGCTCCAATGACAGGAATCTCAAACCCTTTTCCCCCTGCTACCTCTACCGTGTCAGCACCTACACTACCACATAAGTTCTTTCTGCTTCAGAATCAACCACAAATTCTAATAGTCCTTCTTGGGGGCCTACCCCCAAAGTTATCAAAGGCTTCAGATGGCACTCACCCCCAAAAAAACAGAACCTACTTTTTCTTTATTTTCTCCCTGGATGCATCCCCTGGAATCCTTCCAAGCTCCTCTCCAAACTTCACTGCTCTTCCTGAAATCCCAGACTTTAAACAGAGACACAGCCTGCTGCTGCAGAAGCCCACAGCACAACCACACAGGGCATTCTCCTGGGACTTTGGAAGACAAGAGCTGAAGCCACAGGGTACCCCCTTCCCTCAATTGGAGGTGATGCCGCACGCCGGCACCACTCCGCATCCCACTCGCACATCTGACTAAGAAAGAGCTCCCTGAGACAGTCCCATACCAGTCCTCACTCCTGGAATTACAGAACCAAATGTACCGGAGGCTTTGCAAAACTTTGGCATGGAAAATTAGGGTCTCAGAGGAACCCCTCAACTCCTTCTGCTTCCTCTCCCCAAGGCCCTGCCCGAGCCGCACGCCAGCCCACAGCACACAGGAGCAACTCCCCTCCAGAGGCTCCAGCTGCCCGGGGGAAAGTGGGAACTCCTGGAGGAGGGAATCACTTCTAAAAATAACCTTGACTCTGCTCTGGGACCAGAGCCGTCACCCTGGGACACAGTCTTACTGAAAACCAATTTGGGGCAAAACCTTTGCGGCTCCTGGACCACAAGTCCCAGCCCCGTTTTGCCACTTTGAGGCTCCGAGACAGGAGCCCACAGGGAGGAAGGGAACCACACCAAGCGTCCCCACCATGACCCAGCCCCTCCCAGTCCCCGTGGTGGCATCGTCCCTGTCCTCACTCTCACCCCCCCCAGCACAGAAAATTTTTCTTCTTCAACAGCACAATACAATCCACTTCCTTCCAGAAAACAAAGTCAAACTTTAAATCAACAACCACACACATTTATTTACTCATACTCACTCACATCTGTCTCACCCTCATTCATTCTTACAACAAAACATCAAGGTACCTTTTACTTTCAAGTCACTTGTTAATATTCACCCATAGGTATTGTAAGGTATCAAATGTTCCAGGTTTCTTGGATTAATCCTCAATTTGGCAGCACTAAGCCAAAATTTCTTGGATTTAATCCTCAACCTGGCAAAGTTTTGGGGATCCTTACTTTTATCCTGTTTTCCCAGTGGATTGTGCCAGGAAAACCTTCGTCTCCCTTTTCCCCAAGGGGTCTAACGCCTCCCCTGAGACCCAGTCCCAGTCACCCTGGGGGGTATCTCGCAACCCCCCTTTGTGCTCCCCCGAAAAATATTTACAATCCTTGTTTCTTTGTGTCTTTGTGCACAAGAATTATGGAGCTAAATACAGTGGTTTAAGGAGCCTTTTCCCTTTCCTTTGCTTTATTTTTTTCTCCTTCTTGTCCATGGGGTATTTACCTGCAACCACTGATTCACACCAGAAGAAATGGAGTGGGGTCCACCTTTTCTCCGCTCAGGATCTCTCGGTGGTCACAGAGGTGAGGTGTTTATCCCAGAGTGAGCACCCACTTGAGAAAAACGAGGTTCGCATATTTTTAATATAAAATTTAAAAAGTTTAATAGAAAGACAATTAGGAGACAGAAATAAAGCAAAATGAACAAATAGAGCCAGGTGCCTCAGCATTCAGCCAAAAGCATGCTTTACTAACAAGGGATTGTCCCTTAAAAACACAAATCTTTTGCATATTCATAAATTCTTATGCATGATTCAAATATTCCTCTTAAGTTTTAGATGTTTCTTTGTTTAGCTTCAACTCTCCCCTTCCCAATAGATTAATCTTTGCTCCGTGGAGTCTCACACTCCCTGATAACAGAGGTTCAATAAATTCCTCCCTTGGAGCTCCAGTCACCGCTGACTTCATCAGGATAAAATAATCTGGGAATGCAGGGTGGGTTTTCTGATTATCTTTTCATTCTCTGGGTTATATGAACAAAAGCAGTCTTTATTTTAATACTCTACTACAGCCTAGGAAATAAACACATATGACACTAATATTTCTAAGTTTTGTTAATAGCAGAAAAATAAGATACTATATTAATATAGCAAAGTTCTCCAACATTATATATATAGCATTCATTTTAATATTTGAGAGAAGCCAATCATATAATATGCACTTATAACAAGAGAAAAACTTTACTCAACTTTGACTTTTGTCCTGAACAGACCACTTGCTACCTCATTCGAAGGCAGGCACGGCAGTGTGCGGTATTGGGTGAAAGCTGAATTGCATCGGCCTTGGCTTCTACCAGTAAAATTAAAGAAGGAATTTACGGTCTTTGAACATATAGATATCAACACTCCTTCGTTACTGGTAAGAACTGACAGAACTACTCACTCCTTTTCTGACATAAAAATAATAAAGTATAAGAACTGAAACAACGTCAGCATGTAACTTTACCTAATATTTATTTGCTAGTTTAAGTACAGCTCTTATTTTAAGTATTTTATCAGTTTAACAACTCTTTAACTGCAGGTATTTTGAAGGCTAAGTTATCCTGTACTTGGAGTTGCTTGATCTTTAGAAGATGTAAAATGCATTTGTTGGTCTAAACTGATACTACCAAATTGTAGACTCTCATTAAGGAAGAAAATTTGGTTAACTGATCCTCTTAAATTATAAATAAAGGATAATCTATGAAGGAACAATGCAATGCTTAATATTTTGGTGAGGGACTGCTAATTTGAAAATGCAAAGTAAAAAATTTAGTGCATAATTGATAATTTCCATATGGATATTTTTCTACTGATGGGGAGGAAATGATCGCAATTCTGTATGATCCTTTTCTGAAATATCATTTTTATTAAAATAACTTTAATATTGCAACAGCTTTCATAGAGGATTTGATTTCAGTCTGGCCTAAAAATCCCTTATTTTATCCCCTTCTCAAATTTTAATCTAGAGGGGAAAGAAAATTAGAAGACCATTGAAACCAATTTCTTGTGTGTATGGGTGAAAAATCAGCTTGCAAAGGGACCTTGCACAAACTCCATGAAAATTGAAGGGCTCTCATTTGACTTTAGTGGACTTTGGATCAAGCCCTAAATCCTGGTGTTGTGTAAAATAAGTCTTTTAAACATAGATGAAACAGGATTATTCAGAAACAGAGGAAATAGCAGGAGTAAAGGTTACAGTAGTTTAGCTTAGTTATTTTGATTTGGAAATGCATGTTAATGGAAAGTTTGAAGATGTTCTAATTTACTGTTAGTTAAATGAAAAGGTCTGCAGCATTATGTTGGGATGTGTAGGCTATGAAGCCTTTTGTTTTAAGCTATACAGTATTTTCTCTTAGTATTGTTATAATTGTGGCTGTAGTATGGAGGATCGCAGAAAAAGCAATATGAATACACCAGTGGAATTAGGACAAACATTGTATCTGTATAATGCTGTTTAAACTGCTTGAGACTTTTCCTATGAAAGCAGCTTTGTTTATCAAAATATGTACTAATAAGCACATTATGAAAATTATTATTTTCCTGTGTTGGTTTAAATAAGTGATGAGATTGATGGAGCTCCTAATTTGATGGGAAATACTTTTCTTCTTCTTGCAGTCACCCCAAGCAGGCACAAAAGAAAAGACTCTATGTTGTTGGCTTTGTACCTCAGGCCCAATATCTTTAAGTGCCAAAATTGAAAGAAAGGGCTACACCCCAGGTATGTGATCCTATAATTAATTCTGTGTGGTTTTCCTTCCTTTTTAAAGATGTAGTCTGTACTACTGTTTTTACATAAATGAAACATTAAGGATATTTGTACCACATCAGTCTGCATTTAGCAATCTTCTCGTCATACCCTGTTAACTAAGACAGCACTACTTGTATCTCTAGATGGTTCAATGACCTCATCTGTTAGACTGGCATGTTTTGGGTGCTAGACTGGTATCTTTTTTTGGATGTGTTGTTTTCTTTTTCCTTTTAGAACAGCTCATGAGGATCTTGTTTCTATTAGCATCAGTGGATGCTTTTTTTTCAGGTAGAGCAGTGATAGCAGCATTGTTATAACAGTGTAAAGAATGTGAAAATTTGCTTAAGCTGCCTTGTAAATGTAAAGAGAAATTGAAATTCTGGTGTGTTTTGTTGAGTTTTTTGTTTGGGGTCTTTTTTGTTGTTTTTTTTTTTTCTTTTTGTTTCAGGTGAATCAATTCAGATCTTTGCTGAGATTGAGAATTGCTCTTCCCGTATGGTGGTGCCAAAGGCAACCATTTACCAAACACAGGCATTCTATGCCAAAGGGAAAATGAAGGAAGTCAGACAGCTTGTTGCCAACCTCCGTGGGGAATCCTTGTCATCTGGCAAAACAGAAACCTGGAATGGCAAACAGTTGAAAATTCCACCTGTTTCCCCTTCAATCCTTGACTGTAGTATAATCCGTGTGGAGTATTCGCTGATGGTATGTTGGGCAGTCTGTTTCCCTCACGAGAGTGAGTAGCTTCCAACATGCCATACAAATTTCTGGTACAGCATTTTGTGGTCATTAGTTATGAAAGAAATACATGTTCTGGTATTAGTGTCATGACAGGAGGTCTGGTAAGTAAATTTAGTTTAAAACATGCAAGTTCTTAAAGCAGCTGTCTGTCAACTAAGCAAATGTTTAATGAGTAGACTGCATTTCCATGTGAGGGCTCATGTTAAGACTCTTCTTAACTTGAAGAGCTCATGTCTCCATAGGGGCATGGGCCCTAAAAGGGGCTATTAGAAACAAGCTTATCATGAAAACTTTCATAGAAAGATAACTTAGGCTAATACTTATGAAATGCTGATAAAACCCCACATTTTAATCATATACTTGTTTCATTTTTCTTCAGGTATATGTCGATATTCCAGGAGCTGTGGATTTATTCCTTAACTTACCACTGGTCATTGGTACCATTCCTCTACATTCATTTGGTAGCAGAACATCAAGCGTAAGCAGCCAGGGTAGCATGAACATGAATTGGCTTGGTCTGACTCTGCCTGAAAGACTAGAAGGTAACTTGATAATACAAATCCAAATCAATTCGCTACTCTCTTATGTTTTTTGTCTACTTCATTCATTGCAGTCTTATTAACAGAGTCAAATTACATCCTTTTATAGTAAAGCCCACAGGAAATCCATTGTGGATGTTTTCTTGCCACCTGCTTTTTCTGTGTAGAGCAAGAGATTTTTTTCCCTCCCTGCCTTTCGGTCTCTAGGACAGGCAGTGAAATCTAGTTTCTTTGGAAAGTGGCAGAAATAAAAGCACAGGATACCATTGTAGCTGTGCATAACTTCATTGCTTCCACTTCCAGGATCCCAATTGCATCCTTGGTTATAAGGCCTTGCAACCCATAATAGCAGTTTCTGGGCTTTCTCATCAGCTTTAGTAGCCAAGGCTTTGTGAAAAGATAATATTCTTTTCTATGGGAGATCTCTCGTGGCCAAAGAAAGAATTATGTATTTCCTTCCTTCTCTTTTTGCATGTCTAATATCTTGCTTTTTTTAAGTACAAATCCCAGACCTGGAGATTTCTGGAGTACAGAGGACTGCAATGTTTTGTCATTTCTACCTGTACAGAGATTAAATTATCTTTGGTCTGATTTAAATTTTAAGAGAATAATTAAGTCACAATAAACAGTGGTCAGTCTGTCTTTGAACATAAGCTCAATATCAGAATAATACAAAATAGTCTTCCTTTTTTGTTTAACAATTTTTAAGTCATTGTTTATCTGCTGGTGAATCTTTCAGTGGCTGAAGTTTAATATTTATCATGTTGCATATTATGCCATGCCTAAGAACTTGTTGTTTGAACTGTGTGTACCTTCTCCCTCCAGCACCTCCTAGCTATGCAGAAGTGGTCACAAAGGAAAACAGACAGTCTGACCTTGCACCTGTAGCTGCTTTTGATGATTTTCAGAGAGCACTGCAAGGACCATTGTTTGCATATATCCAGGAGTTTCGTTTTCTGCCTCCTCCCCTATATTCAGAAGTAGGTATATCTGTCAGACTATGATGATTTATATATTGTTTGCGATTGATTTTTTTTGTCTGATGAAATAAGTTTATAAACCTGTTTCTCCTTCCTAAAATTGGAAGAAACCATTAAAATGATGAACATGGAATAAGTTGATTTTGAAGAGGATTTTTGTTTGTTTGCAAGATGCAGATGAATTGCATCAAGAGTTTTCTATGCCTGTTTTACAGCATGGAATAGTTACCCTTTTAATATTTTTTTTATTATTATTTTTTACATGAACTCTGCAACCTTAAATTTAAAAGGTGCTCCATGAGGTGCCTTGGCTTCTCCATCATGCTATTTCCTGGAGCTGCCAATCTGGGAGGTAATTTTTCTTGGCAGCACGCTTCCCTAGTCTAATACTTCCTGGAAATTTTCAAAGTGTTGTTTGCCATTTTAGAAACATAATTTTTAAAAATTTGTGTATTAAAAATAAGGTTTCAACTCTTTCACCTCTGCTGCTTCCTAATATTTTATAGCAACCACTAAACTGTTTTGCCTGCATGTGTGTTTAAATTCTGCCAATGTAGGCTTTTCAGAACTTTCATGTAGAAAAGCGATGTATTGGTATTAATTTATGACTTAAGTTTATTGAAGCACACAGTTCTTCAACACTTTTGGCCTTCACAGAACTAAAAATGCAGCCACCATGAATGAGATGCAAATTTCAAAGCTTTTCATGTTTTTTTTTTTTTTCTTTCTTTTTCAAGAAAAAGAAGCGATATAGGACAAATGAAAAAAGTGCCCTCTGGCCAAATTTTGTCTGAATTGATCCACTTTAGGAAAATAGCAGTATGTAGCACAACCCCCCCCCCCCCCCCCCGCCCCGGCTTGAAATGCAGAAAAAAGGGCTATATGAAGTTAACTGATCCAATGTTGTCTGAAAGATGCAATGTACACTTAAACTATTCTTACATCTAGTTTTTGAGACCTAAGTTAGCAGACTTGTACCCTTTATTTTTCCTGTAGAGAGGAAGAAGAGGTAAGGTTTAGAACACATTAACTTTTTGAAATATCCCATAGGTTATTTGAGGATTAACTACTTTAATTTAAAAGTAGAATGATTTTTTTATTGATACATTTCTGCCATTTCAAGAAAAACTTCTTCGCTTCTCTCAATTAAATATTTCTTAAATTATGTTGCCAGTGATATGTGTCAAGTCATCTTATTTTTGTATATATCAGATAATTCAAAAGACTTCTGTGTGAGTAAAGGAGAAAATTATTTTTATAGCAGTTATTCATGCTTATCCTTAAATTGCCATCAACTTGTAGTTTAAAGTCTTCCACTGGATCTAATATTTCTATTACTGTTTATCCAAAGTTTTGTCTAACTAGAACTTTTTCAATTATTTCAATAACCCTTGGACTGGAAATGCCACATATCATTATAATTGTCTTAAACTTGTGAATTTTGATTTTTATTCCTAGCAAATGATGCTGAAATGCACTGCGTTGTTGTGGCTTTTATTTTTGTGGGGTTTTTTGGGTGGTTTTGCTTTTGCTTTTGTTTTTGTTTTTGTTTTTGTTCTGGGTTTATTGGTTCAATTGTTTGGTTGCTTTTTGTTGTTTTGGGTTTTTTTTTTCTTTTTCTTTTGGTTAGATTGATCCAAACCCACATCAGCCCACAGATGAGATACCGTCTTGCCCCTCTCGTTGAAGGAATCCATAAAAAGCTGACTTGACTTGGTTTTGAATCATACCTTCTGTGTTGAAGATCAAGGTGTCATAGTGGAGACTTGCTTTTAAAGGAAATGGTATTGTTCTTGCCTGTATGGTGAATAAATGAAAAGAACCTGTGATCATGCTTTGACACCTACAGCACATCATAGGACTTCTCCACATGCTTAAAAACCTGCGTCCCCCTCCATTAAATAGTGGCACATACGAGGAGCAGCCTTATTATAATGCAGTCAGGTGTTTCAAAACACTCAAACCATGTTGTAAGAGAGGAATGGCTGCTTTCTATGATTCTATGAAAATTTGCACATGCTTATTACTTATGTTACACTGTTAAGTGTCACTATGACTTATTCTCATTTGTGATGGACTGTTGTTACCACACCCCCCCATTGTTTGTGATCTGCACAACAAGGAACAAAAGACAGCTTTGCCAAAAAAAAAAAAAAAAAAAAAAAAAGAAGAGATGAAGGCTGACAAATGCCCTGACTTTTTATTTTCTTTAAATTCCTGTAGCCTGGACTTTACCTGCATATGCACATGCTCAGAATTGTCCTAGTAGACTGATCCTGTATCACCTCTTCAGCTTAGATCCTATTGTGGATTTATTTACAAACATTACACGCCTTCAAAGTCAATCCTTGCTGTATGTTTTGCAGCCAGCTGTAGTAGACAAGCAACAGATAGGTGGGGGAAGAGATAACAGAAGGAAACTAATAAGAGACATAATCAAGATTGTATACCTTCTTGATCTCTTCAAAGAATTTGTTGCCTTTCTGCTTTTATTGCAAAGCAGTGTTTTTTTTACAGACTGCCTAAAGATCACTTAATCTCAGGTGAATTCATCACTTGCCAAACTGTTAGAATGCTATTTGTTTTGTTATGTTGTACTGTTATTTATATTTGTGTTTTGGTTTTGTTCTTTGAGGGGGATTTTGAACAGGGACATGCGCAAAACTTACAAAGTGAAAGCAGCACCAGCAGACACTAGCAAAGTGTGAAAAAAAAGTGTGAGAAAGGGATAACCATATGCTGTCCAGGGCTCACGGGCAGAGATATCTTAACTATTAGGGATGGGAAGGAGGTTTGTTGGTTGGTTTGTGTTTGGTTTTATTTAAATAATATGTAGTTACCTAATCATCAAAAATTATATATAAAATGAGTGTCCAGTAGAAAGTGTATTTCAGATTGCAAGAAAAAATTGAACGATGGCAACTAAGCAGCAGTTCAGTTTGCCCGTTTGGTATTATCTTCAGGGTTTATGATACGCTGTCACAGAATCATAGAACACCAGATTGGAAAGGAGCTCAAGGATAATCTGGTCCAACCTTTCTTGGCAAAAGCATGGTCTCGACAAGATGACCTAGTACACCTAAAAAGTGTCCAATGTTGGGGAATCTGCCACTTCCCTGGGGAGATTACTCCAATGGCTGATTGTTCTCATTGTGAAAAATTGTTCTCTCATGTCCAATTGGAATCTCCTGAGGAGTAACTTGTACCTATTACCCCTTGTCTTTTCCATGTGACTCCTTGTAAAAAAGAAGTCTCCATCTTCTTTGTAGCCACCCTTTAAATACTGGAACACAGTGATAAGGTCTCCCCTTAGCCTTCTTTTCTCAAGGCTGAACAAATTCAGTTCTCTCAGCCTTTCTTCACATGGCACCTTCCCAGTCCTTGAATCATCTTTGGTGTCCCTTCTCTGGACCCTCTCCAGCCTGCCCACATCTTCTTTTGTATATCAGGGACCAAAAGCGAACACAGTATTCCAAGTGCGGCCTGACAAGGCACTGAGTAGAGCGGGAGAATGACTTCCTTATCTCTGCTGTTGGTGCTCTTGTTAATGGAACCCAGCATCCTGTTGGCTCTCTGCCACAGCAGCTCACTGTTCACTCATATTCAGCTTGTTGTCCACCAGGATCCCTAGGGCCCTTTTCACAGAACATCTTCCCAGAGGGATAGATCCCAGCCTATGCTGCATTCCTGGATGATGTTTTCCAGGTGCAAGATGTTTGTCTTTGTTGAACTTCATAAGGTTTTTGTTAGCCCACTCTTCCAGCCTATCCAGGTCTTCCTGCAGGGTGGATCTTTCTTCCAAAGTGTCCACTTCCTGACTCAGCTTGGTATCATCAGCACACTTTATCAGGGTACACTTGATTCCATCATCCAGATTACTTATGAAGATATTAAACAGCATTGGGCTCAGTATCAATCTCTAGGGGACTCCACTTGTGACAGATTTCCAGTTTGAAAAGGAGCTATTTACCACCACCTTCTAGGTGTGGCCTGTCAGCCAGTTCCCCACCCACTGCATAGACCACTTGTCTAGACCATAACACATTAGTCTCTGTAGGAGGAGGAGGCTGTGGGAAACAGCATTGAAAGCCTTGGAGAAATCCACGTAGACAGTGTCCACTGCTTACTCCACATAACCAAGCCAGTTACTTAGTCAATAGAGGGTGATCAGGTTTGTTAAGCATAATTTGCCCTTGGTGAGTCCATGCTGGCTTTTCCCAATCCCATGCTTCATTTGACTTCTGATAGCCCCAAAGAAGATTTGTTCAATAACTTTCCCAGAGACTGAATACGACTTTGTCCTAGTTTAGGGCAAATTTGGGAGGAAAACTCCAAATGGGGGTTTCCCCAGGGAAATGACCTGTCCCCCCCCCAACTGGTCCGGGAAAGGGAAAAAAAATTCCTTGGAGAGAAGTGGAAAAAGCTGTTTATTTAACAGAAATTGAATAATATTAAATAATAAAACCTCTCGCTGTTTGATGGGATGGCAAATCTAGGAAGAAAAGTCCTTTTCATGTGGTGTAGCTTGGCTCGCTCAGGTTCTTATCAGTCCCTCTGGTGTTGGAAAGTGCCGAGGCCCAGGCCCCGGTGGGCCACAGGCGTGAGCTCCTGGGGTTTGGCTGGGTGTTCAGTCCAGAGCAGGTTTGCACAGATCCAAGAAAAAGGGAAAAAAACAAAGGTGCAGGGAACTCCTCTGCCTCAGCTATCTAAAACTAACTAAAAGCCAAAGAGAAGCTCTGTCCCGCTGTCTGTCCGTGCTGCAGACACCACAGTCCAGGAGCGGGATGTGGGGGAGTGATGTTTTTCTTTAACACAAACTGCGCGCTTCTTCTTCCCCCCACACTTGCTCTCAGAGCCAGTCTTAAAGGTGCAGAACTTTATATATAACATAAACCAGACGATTGGGGATACCAGTATCATAAAGTCACCCCAGGACATTCCACCCCTTATCCCCATATTGTCAACTTATTATCAAAATTAATATATATATATATTTTAACTCTACAACACATACATTATATACAGACAAGGGCATTCATTCATGATCCTCACCCAACAATCAGATCTCCCTGAGGTACACATCGTGTTGTTCCATCTTTCCGCATTATCCACCATGTGCAACCCGGTCCCTGAGCAAAAACAACCCCACAAATGGGTTTGTCTGCACTCGAAGTAGAATTGATCTAAACTGTCTTTCCTAACAAACCTCTGAGATGTACCGCTGGGACTTTGTCTCCATCTACTTTAGGCAGGGGCTCGGATTGGGCTGGGCCTGCTCGGTCGGTGGAACCTCGGGTGTTAACTATCCATGTGGCCTTTGCTAGATGCTGCTCCCAATTTTTGAAAGATCCCCCACCCAACACTTTCAAGGTAGTCTTTAACAGTCCATTATACCTCTCCACTTTCCCAGCAGCGGGTGCATGGTAGGGGATATGGTACACTCACTCAATGCCATGTTCCTTAGCCCAGGTGTTTATAAGGTTATTCTTGAAATGAGTCCCATTGTTTAACTCAATCCTCTCAGGGGTACCAATGCCTCCAAAGGACCTGCTTTTCAAGTCCCAGGATGGTGTTACAGGCTGTAGCATGAGGCACAGGGTAGGTTTCCAACCATCCAGTGGTGGCTTCTACCATTGTGAGCGCGTAGCACTTGCCTTGGCAGGTTTGGGGCAGTGTGATGTAGTCAATCTGCCAGGCCTCCCCATACCTATATTTGGACCAACGCGCCCACCATACCATAGCGGCTTCAGCCGCTTGGCCTGCTTGATCGTGGCACACGTCTCACAGTCATGGATGACCTGAGAAATACTGTCCATGGTTAGATCCACCCCTCGGTCTCGTGCCCACTTATAGGTGGCATCTCTACCCTGATGGCCTGAGGCATCATGGGCCCATCGAGCTAGGAACAACTCTCCCTTGTGTTGCCAATCTAAGTCTATCTTTGACACCTCTATCTTTGCAGCTTGATCCACCTGTTCATTGTTTTGGTGTTCTGCATTAGCCCTACTCATGGGGACATGGGCATCTACGTGACAGACCCTCACAGACAGTTTCTCTACCCTGGTGGCGATGTCTTTCCATTCATCAGCAGCCCAGATTGGCTTTCCTCTGCGTTGCCAGTTGGCCCTTTTCCACCTTTCCAGCCATCCCCACAGAGCATTGGCTACCATCCATGAATCAGTGTAGAGGTAGAGCTTTGGCCACTTCTCTCTTTCAGCAATGTCCAGGGCCAGTTGAACAGCTTTGAGTTCAGCAAGTTGGCTTGCTCCACCCTCTCCTTCAGTAGCTTCTGCGACCTGTCGTGTGGGGCTCCATACGGCTGCTTTCCACTTCCAGTTCATCCCTACAATGCGACAGGAACCATCAGTGAACAGAGCATAGCATGTTTCTTCTGCTGGCAGTTGGTTGTACGGTGGAGCTTCTTCAGCCCGTGTCACTTGTTCCTGCTCCTCTTCATCAGTGAGACCAAAGTTTTCACCTTCCGGCCAGTTTGTAATTATCTCCAAAATCCCCGGGCAATTTGGGTTTCCAATACGGGCGCGCTGCGTGATGAGGGAGATCCACTTGCTCCATGTGGCATTGGTGGCATGATGGATAGAGGGAACCTTTCCTTTGAACATCCACCCCAGCAATGGCAGTCGGGGTGCCAGGACAAGTTGTGCTTCTGTGCCAATCACCTCTGAGGCAGCTTGGACTCCTTCATAGGCGGCTAAAATTTCCTTCTCTGTGGGAGTGTAGTTGGCTTCGGACCCTCTGTAGCTTCGGCTCCAGAATCCCAGTGGTCAGCCTCAAGTCTCACCAGGCACTTTCTGCCAAAGGCTCCAGGACAAGCCATTGTTCCCGGCTGCAGAGTAGAGCTCGTTCTTCACATCTGGTCCTGTCCTGACTGGGCCAAGGGCTACCGCATGAGCGATCTCCTGCTTGATCTGAGCAAAGGCTTGTTGTTGTTCAGGGCCCCACTGGAAAGTGTTCTTTTTGTGGGTGATCAGGTAAAGAAGGCTCACAATCTGACTGTACTCAGGAATGTGCATTCTCCAAAAACCTATGGCACCTAGGAAAGCTTGCGTTTCTTTCTTGTTGGCTGGTGGAGACATTGCTGTGATCTTGTTGATGACATCAGTAGGAATCAGACGCCGTCCATCTTGCCACTTTACTCCCAGGAACTGGATCTCTTGATCAGGTCCCCTAACTTTGTTTTTCTTGATGGCGAAAGCGGCTTTCAGGAGAACCTGGATGATTTTCTCTCCTTTCTCAAAGACCTCTGCAGCCGTACTTCCCCAAACAATGATGTCATCAATGTACTGCAGATGTTCTGGAGCCTCACCCTTTTCCAGGGCAGCCCGAATCAGTCCATGGCAGATGGTGGGGCTGTGCTTCCACCCCTGGGGCAGTCGGTTCCAAGTGTACTGCACTCCCCTCCACGTGAAGGCAAACTGAGGCCTGCATTCTGCTGCCAGAGGAATGGAGAAAAATGCATTAGCAATGTCAATAGTGGCGTACCACTTTGCTGCCTTGGACTCCAGCTCGTACTGGAGCTCCAGCATGTCCGGCACGGCAGCGCTCAGTGGTAGAGTCACTTCATTCAAGCCACGATAGTCCACAATCAATCTCCATTCCCTGTCAGACTTGCGCACAGGCCAAATGGGGCTGTTGAAGGGTGAGTGGGTTTTGCTGACCACCCCTTGGCTCTCTAGTTCTCGGATCATCTTGTGGATGGGGATCACAGCATCTCGATTTGTCCGATACTGTCGGCGGTGCACCGTCGAGGTGGCAATTGGTACTCATTGCTTCTCCACCTTGAGAAGTCCTACTACAGATGGGTTCTCTGATAGTCCAGGTAAAGTGTTCAATTGCTTGATGCCCTCTGTTTCTACAGCTGCTATGCCAAATGCCCACCTAAGCCCCTTTGGGTCCTTAAAATACCCGCTTTGGAGGTAGTCTATGCCCAAAATGCATGGGGCCTCTGGGCCAGTGACAATGGGGTGTTTCTTCCACTCATTTCCAGTCAGGCTCACATCAGCTTCCACTAAAGTCCTGTGATGCCCCTGTCACACCAGCAATAGAAACAGATTCTGCCCCTACATGTCCCAATGGGATTAGCATGCACTGTGCACCAGTGTCAACCAAGGCCTCATATTTTTGTGGTTCTGATGTGCCAGGCCAACGAATCCACACAGTCCAAAAGACACGGTTTTCCCTAACCTCTACCTGGCTAGAGGCAGGGCCCCTCTAAGCCTGGTTCTCCTTCTTTCCTTGGGTATATGTCTTGGAGGTTCTTTCAAGGGAATCAGACATGTCATCATCATCATCATACTTGTCAGTTTGACTACAGGCTACTGGAGCGGCTTTCTTTTTGATGGAGTATCCCCTCTGAGTCTTGCTCTCTTCCAATTCAAGTATCCATTTTGCCAGGGCAGCAGTAGATTTTCCATCCCATCTTTTCATGTTTTCTCCACAGTCACGTAGGAAAAACCACAGCTCAGCTCGTAGCTTTTTCTCCCTATCTGGGGAACTTCTGTGTTGAGTACCTTGCTCCTGGTCTGTACCGCCGAGACTGGAAGAAGGTCCTCCCTGAGTTTCTTGAAATTCTCCTCCATTTTGTCTTGGAAGTTTTGCATGCATGTTCCCATAACTGCAATTGTTGCCTGTATGGGGCCATGCACGGTATCTGCATATGCTCGGAGCTTCTTCGCCATATCCAGCACGGTCTCCTCCCGGTCTCCATTATTATGTTAATATATAACATAAACCAGACGATTGGGGATACCAGTATCATAAAGTCACCCCAGGACAGACTGATGGACCTATAATCTCCATGATCCTCTTTTCATCCTTTCTTGTAGGTGGGGGTGATATTAGCCTTCTTCCAATTTCCTGGGCAGTCCCCCGATCTCTGTGACTTCTCAAAGGTTACGGAGAGTAGCCTTGCAATGATGTCAGCCAACTCTCTTAACACCCTTGGGTGGATAGTGTTAGGGTCCATCGATTTGTTGGGGTCAAGCTCCTGTAACAGTTCACATGCCAACTCTTTCTCCATTGGCAGTAGGTCTGTGTTTGCATCAAGCTGGATTTTTGTTCCCAAGGCCTGGGGCCCAACAGTGCTGGGTAAAAAACACAGAGAAGAAAGTGTTGAGAGCCTCTAGCCTTTTCAGCATTGTTGTTGACTAATTTATCTCTCCTGTTTGACATCAGGTCCATATTTTCCTTCTGTTTCTTACTGTTTACATACACAAAGAACCCTTTTCTTTGGGTTTTTGGCATCTCTGGACAATTTCAATTTGGGCTGAACTTTTGCTTTTCTTACTGCTTCTCTGCATGCCCTGGCAGTGCCTTTGTAGTATTCAATAGATATTTGTCTGCTTTTCCATCTCTGGTATGCTTCTCTTGGTTTTGAGCAGACTTGGAGGCTTGCAGTTAAGCCAAGGGGGTCTCTTGCTCTGCCTATTTCTTTTACCTTTAAAGGCAATGAATTGCTTTTGTGCTTCCAGGGAAGCATTCTCAGAAAAACTCCCAGCCCTCACTAGCACCTTTATCCTCTGTGGAAGCTTCCCATGGAATCCCTCCCAAGTGAGCTGTGAGCAAGCTGAAGTTTGCTCTTCTAAAATCTAATACTTTTGTCTTAATACTAAACTTTAGTGTTCTCAGCTGGCTCTCCGATTCCACAATATTGTGATTACTGCAGCCAAGGTTATCACTAACAGATATTACAAAGCAGGTTTGCTTGGTTTGTGAGAAGCAAGTCCAGCAGTGCCTCAGTTCTGCTTGGCACATCTAATGTTTGTATGAGGAAGCAGTCCTCTACGTATTCCAGGAACTTGATGGCTGATATATGAGCTGCTGTATTGTTCCTCCAACAAATGTCTGGGTAGTTGAAGTCATCCATGAGAACCAGGTTCTGTTGACCTGAAGCTTGTTTAAGTGACCCAAATATTGCTCCATTGGCCTTATCATCTTGGTTTGGAGGTTGGTAGACTAAAACTATTATAAAACTGAGCCAGAGTATCAGTGTTACCAGCCATACTCAAATTAGTTTGCTGAGAATTGCTCTGATTGCTCCTGGACTAGTCCTGAGAGCTTTAAAACAAACAATTTATAACAAAAAATTTCCATTTTAGGGCCAGTTCTCTTCAACGTCTTCATAAATGACTTCGATGCAGGACTTGAAGGTATACTAAGTTTGCTGACGATAATAAAATGGGAAGAGCTGTTGACTCCCTCAAAGGCAGAGAGGCCCTGCAGAGAGACCTTGACAAATGAGAGGGCTGGGCAATCACCAACAGTATGAAGTTCAACAAAAGCAAGTGCCAGATTCTGAACATGGGATGGGGCAACCCTGGATGTACAAGACAGACTGGGGAACAAGAGGCTGGAGAGCAGCTCTGCAGAAAGGGAACTGGGGGTCCTGGTCGATGCCAAGTTAAATATGAGTCAGCAGTGCCCTGGCAGCCAGGAGGGCCAACCATGCCCTGGGGTGCATCAGGCACAACATCGCCAACCAGTCAAGGGAGGTGCTTGTCCTGCTCTGCTCTGCACTGGTGCGGCCTCACCTCAAGTCCTGGGGGCAGTTTTGGGTGCCACAATATAAGAAGGATATAAATCTATTAGAGAGCATCCAAAGGAGGGCTGCAAAGATAGTGAAAGGTCTAGAGGGGAAGCCATATGAGGAGTGGCTGAGGTCACTTGGTTTGTTCAGCCTGGAGGAGACTGAAGGGAGACCTCATTGCAGTCTACGGCTTCCTCGTGAGGGCAAGTGGAGGGGCAGGCACTGATACTGATCTTTTCTGTCTGGTGACCAGTGACAGGACCCTAGGGAATGGCCTGAAGTTGTATTACGAGAGGTTTAGGTTGGATATCAGGAAAAGGTTCTTCACTCAGAGGGTGGTTGGGCACTGGAACGGGCTTCTCAGGGAAGTGGTCACAGCACCAAGCCTGACAGATCTCAAGAAGTGTTTGGACGATGCTCTCAGGCACAGGGTGTGTTTCTTGGGACTGTCCTGTGCAGGGCCAGGAGTTGGACTTCGATGATACTTGTGGGTCCCTTCCAACTCAAGATATTCTATGATTCTATGAAACAAACAAAAAATCCAACAACTTTAATCATACATTCACCTAGAATGCAAGAAATTATATAGAAAAAGCACTGACTCCTTGAACGTATTCTAAAGAAGAAATTAATGATGGAGCTATTAGGTCTGATCAGTGTTTTTATGCTAGAAATTTGTAAATGTAAATTTTCTTTTCAGAAATCACATTCAAAAAAACAAAAAACAACCAGCCACCACCAACAAAAAACCCCACCCAAAGCAAAAAACCAACAACAAAAACTATTGTCTGAGACATGTCTGATGTTGACTATTTAGAAACTAATTCATCGTATGAATCCTTGTGCAATGAAACAGCTCAAAAGGGAGGGGAAGGAAAGCTGGTGTTTCTGTATTGTGCTCATTCTTACAAAGTTAGGCCTTATTTTTGAGGCTTCATAAATATAATAAAATAGGCTGTTCCATAAGTGGCCTTTATGAGGACATGAAAGATATTTTATGTTCCAAAAATGATGACAGGGTGATTAAACGAGAGTCACATCTTAAGTTTGATTCAGTTCAAATGTTTAGGCTTTGATAAGCAAGAATTGGAAATTGGGTGACGTCTTATGCTGCCATTTTTGTGACTGTCCTTTCCTTCAATCTTTTCCAATCAGACAAAATTTTACAAGTTAAAATTGTTGGCATAAAAGGGCATTTGATGATTTTACTTTTTTTTTTTTTTTTTTACTTTTTTTTTTTTAACAGACTAGGGAACAATTGTTGATATACATAGCATTGAAGCACTTATCCCAGTATATTGGAAAAATTATATATGAAGCAAAATTGACCAATGTTGTCATAATTGATGTTGCATCACAGGCTGTGATCAGAGTGAAAAATTCTAAAACGTTATCAAATAAAGATTTCCCACTTAAACTTTTTTATTAGTTGTTCAGAGGCATTATAGGTTCATAGTTGTAGCCCAATATTTGATATAGAATCTTGATCTGAATTAGGAAAAAGTAAAATCCAAGCATTAGAGACAAAGTGCAGTATTAAATGTTTGCTTTATAGATTCTATTCTATGTCTGGGTTTTGGTTGTTTCTTTTTTAAATTAACTTTTGGTGCTGAATATGTCCTTATGGACTTTAAGAGAACTATGTGGAAAACAATTTTTTTTCTATTGTTCTTCCTTGTGAAAAAAAACTTCAAAATTTTGTTTAAATGCTTTAAAATGCTTTAATTGTAATCTGCAAGATTGTTGTGACTTAAACATTTAATATGTCTTTGTGTAAAATAACAGCCATAAGGATCAAATTACTATCAGAAATGCATATGCTATGTATCAACTACATAGGAAAAAACTATTTCTGGAGCTACACCACTGATTAGTACAAGAGCTGAGTTTCAGCACCTTCAGTTCCTTTGTCTTGTTTATATCAATGGTTTCTTAGGGCTAGGTTTCAGCTGGGAAGCTATAATACAATCTCCTAAACTTAGAAAATACCAATAACTTACAGGATATGATTTATTTTTTTTTTTTCCGGACACTGCTTAAAAATTACTATGACTCGTGACCTCTGTTCAAGTTATTTAGTGTTTTCCAGTACATATGGTGGGGGGTGGGGATTGCACTTTTTTGTAGGGGTGGGAAGAAACAGGGCAAGGGGACTTACTTTAAAGGACAGAGAACTCAGTGATTTGCAGTTGGGATCTGAAGGTTGATTTGTTGAACTGGGGTCAATAAGGTGTGTCTTGCTGTTTACTTAGAAGTCTAATGTTACCAGATGTTGAAAATCACTATCTGTGATTTGTGTTTTGGTCAGTAGAGCTTTGCAAGATATTAATACAGCTCCTCAACATTCCAGAAATTAAGCACTGCCATAGCATCTTGTTTCTGTATACTGCACACAGCTGAACCTCTGAAAGAATGAACTATCATCATTTCTTGGTATCAAAGTGTCTTTTGACCTAAGGCAAGGTTCACTAGGCTAGCAACTGGGACTCAGGAGTCCAATAAATGCTGTTCCTGACTGTTGGTGTTAAAGGTACCGAAGACCACTAAATTATCATGGTATTGTTACAGGAGGCTTGATGGTGTATGCTACTAACATAGACAACCCAAACATTGGATCTAACTCCTTGTATAATGCAAACTGCAGACTTCCTAAATGTGTGAATTATTGTGTCAAATAAAGCATTTTTATTTAATTTTGAATTTGTAACTGCCAACTAGGGAGAATCCAGAAAGATCTTTTAGGGTTGGGATTTTTCCCATTAATAGCACTGTGACTCATTTGTGCCTGAGTTTGGATTGAAACCAATAGGAAATATTAAAAATAAGGTTGTCTCTCATTATGCTTATAGACTCAGAATTCCTTTATAGATGAGTGACAATGATTAGGATATTTTTTCTAATAACAGCACAACCCTTTTTAATAACTAAAGTTTCTAATGCTACGTGGCAATGTCAGAATTTAAATTATCATCAGTGTCATTTAAGGGACAGACATTTTGAGCATTTTTGTGCAACATTTTCTTGAAATTACAGTTTTAGACCACAACCACTGCTCATGATTTTTTTTCTACCTTTAGGTTTATTGCTAGTGATACCTTAAAGACCTAGAAATAAAACAGCACGCTTTTGAGACAATGTTAGTATAGGAGGTAATATAATATAAAGGCTGGTCTTTATTGGAGGGCTCCAGGGGCAGATATGGAAAAATGCCCAACCCACATGGGGTGAATACAGTTTCATAAGCTTGGCAGATTAGCATAATTGACAAGAATCCCCAATTAGAAGCACAAGTGAAGTAATTCCCCTCTTTTGGTTCCACCTTTTCTGTGGCCCCCCCTTTAGATAGAAACTAAACTTTGTTTATGAAAATGTGTCTCGAAGAGCTGGTTTCAACCTTGGCTCCCAGGAAGAACCAAGATAGGATAGGGGCCTTGGACCCCTGGGGTTTGGAGTCTCTGGAACGTGTTTTGTCTTTCTGCCTATCAGGGTAGGGAAAAGTACTAGAGCCAGCTAGGACCTATATAACTGTACAACAATAGTCTACAGAGCTACAAATATATATATATGAAGGAAATATAAAAGCAGAAATCATTTTGGCAACACTAGCATGAATAAAATATTGGAAATTACCAGTTTTATTCTTTGAGATATGGGGGGGGTTCATTTAAAAAAACAAATGTTTTGTATTTCTGAATATTAAAATACCTCTACATTCATACAAATCTGTGCTATACCAGGATATAAAACTAATGACTCTATCAGCTATACATAAAAAAATATAAAAGGGTGATGAATCATAAAACTCCAATATCTGAGAGATATTAGGCAACATTGCAAAGCTGATCAATTTTTTTTCCCCAGTTATCTAGTTAAAATAATACTTAGTAATCCCTTTTTTAATTTAAGCCTTTCATGTTTTAGGAAAATCAGCCAGTAATTTACCATAAACTACAGCTACCTTAGTTTTTTGCAGGACAGCAGCACTCACAAAAGTTCAGCTACAGAATCAAAGAACATTCTTCAGAACAGATAGAGTAAGCTTGGCTTTTGTCCAGTAATGAACTTTCTACAGGGACAATTCTTTGCTAATGTGAATGCTGCTGATTTGAACCGAATCCTGTGAATCAAATTATATGGCTATATGCAACTGCAAAGAGTCAAGCGTCCAATGTGATTTTTCAGTAGGCTTCTGTTACAAGATGACAGCTGCTCCTAGGAATATTGATTTGACTGGAGAGTCCAGCCTGACTCAGTCTAGTCACAGACTTTCCACACTCCATGAATTTTGAGCAGAATCTTCTTCAAAGATTCTCAGGACTTTAGGAGATGCCAAGGAGTTATACTTGCATGACAGTTAAAAAGGATTTATTTCTTTTCTAGTGAAAGCAATGTGCAAAGACATGTCATCAGACGTGTTTCAACTGCCCTCTGAATGATATTCTTGAAATAGTGTGGTGGTTTTAAAGCACTAGCTAAAAAAATCACCAGAAAACGTACTTATCTCTTGCTGTGAGATATGAATTAGGAGAAGGACAAAACAGGCTTAAAACTTAAAAGGAATAAAGAAAGTTTATTAACAAAACTACAAGAATAAGAAACCAGAATAAAACCTCCAGAAACTTTTTTTCCCCACCACTCAACCTTTCTTTTATCTAACTGACAACCTAGAGAGAAATCCTGGTGGTTAAAGCAGTCCCAACATTGCAATAGTCTTTTCATCAGTTTTTGTAGAGAAAAGGAGTCTCCTTTTGTCAGTCTATGGAGAGTTCTCTGTCTTATTAAGGACTTTTGGATTGGGTTCTTTTTCCCTTTGAACTGAAGATTGATGAGAGGGAGGCTTGTTTTCTCTCGTTCGGTCTCAGTTGTTTATTTTTTCTTATCAGCATTACAAGGTACAAAGAGCTACGTGCACTAAGATAGAAAAGGGGTAAAATGGCTAACAAAGATCTTCTTCAAGGTCTTTTATATGTCCATTTACCCAATTAACAGGTGCCAACTAAATGATTTTTCTTAGTGACCCAATGACCCAACACCTGTGTGCTGCACTGCGACATTTTCTACCCAATCACCTACTACTACCCAAAAACCCCTAGGAGAAGAACATGAAGGAGAAAGAAGGACAAGAGACAACACCCTAAATCCTCCATCTTGTCTCCTGTTCTCTAAACTGCTTTTTCACCCAGTGATTTAAGAAACTTTCTAATTTACACACTTACACTTTTCCTATCTAACTTTAGCATTTGTTTTCATGTATCACCATGAAAACATGCTCATGAATTTCATATTATATGAAATTCAGTGTTTTTTTGTGAATCCTATAACTAAGTATTAGAAACAAGGGCACACAATCTGTATCTCAGACTCCAACAGTTCTCCACAAGAAAAATAGTTTTCTCATGGCTTTTCATTCCCCTGATGCCAGCCGCCCGGAAAACTCTGCCATCAGGCTCTCCTCCCATTTCACACCACTCTGATGTGTGTTCATGGGCCATGAACTCAAGGGGTGTCATTTTAAGGATGAGTTATTCAAAGGCAAAAGTTCTTTTCATTTGTCTCTGTGATCATCTCTGGGAACAGAGGTTTTCTCTTTTTCTCCTTGGGGACCACAAATCTTCAGCAACTCTCACTTCTCTTTCTCTGTTCCAGCATCTCATGGGATCACAGCTACTTCACCATCTGCTCAGATCTACACTTTGAAATACTTCATTCCCCCCAAAATACTCTTTCATGAATTAAAGCAGTTTTTCAGAACATTATTGTCCATCTCCATAGCCTTACCAAAAGAATATTTCAGCTTATTAAAGCATCTCTTCATTCTCTTCTCATCTGAAGCTCGATTCTTTCCTTCACTAACTGTGATAGTTTATGTTGTCTCTACATGTTGATCACCTTCACTTTCTTTTCTCTGGAAAAAGGATTAAATCTGCAGGTCTCATCTGGGGAGTGAAAGAGTTAAAATCTTGCCCAGGTCTTGTGGATGGTCACGTGATCTCTGCCGGAGCAGAGGCTGGGGCTGTTTGCGATGGAAAATTTTCGGTGGCTGTGCTGGGGGAGGGTGGCGAGCATTTCAGCAGCCAGGCTAGCACTCCGAGGCAGCACGCCGCGGGCTGATGGCTTCTCCTCCCTTTACTCTGCAGTCTCTGGTGAAACCCAGCAGCGGCAGAATTCCAGCTGAGCCAGAGACCGTCCTGGCACGGCAGCACAGCTGTACAAGGCTCAGCGGGCTTCCCGAGGGGGCTCGGCCCTTCTGGGAAGGGGCTCCTGCCACTTCACAGTCTCCATACCCCCGCCCAGGAGTTGCTGGAGTCTAGCAGGGCTAGCCGGAATTCTGTTACCTTTCACAGCCAGAAACTAGGAGAGAACGAGAAACTCTCGGGCTTAGGTTTAAAAGGTGGTAGTCACAGGTTGATCTCACTTTTCAATGGTCAAAAAAAGCTGTCAATTTTCAGAGCTGGCCAGCTATTGGCTGGTTCTCAGACAGAGATCTCCCAGCAGCTTCCAGCAGCCTCTCTCAGAGCCCTAGCTTTCGTGGGTGTTCTTTACTTTTTTTTTTTCTTAAATGCCAATCTATCACAAATAGGAAAAAAGTAATCTATTTGTTCTCTAATCGTTCACTTCCTGTCAGCTGCACCTTGCTCTTTTTAGAGCTACATCTCCATATCTCCTGACCTAGTGGTAGCTTCTGAATAGAGGCTAGATGATGCTGTGACATACAAGTTGAATAGTTTACCTTTAATCCAGTTCATAACATGAAATATTTGGAATTTAGAAGGACATTGTATTTTTAGTTTGTTTCAAGCACCTTGCTATAAATGTTTGTCACATTTGAATGAAAGACAATACAACAGGGAAGGTGAGAGCATGCAATTTTTAAGGGGGTAGAAATATACAATCACAAAAAACCAAACCAACCCCAAACTCATATCCAGGAACTAATACTGAAGTGCAAAACCAGGTATTAAGCATTAAGTTTGCCTCTTCAGCAGTAGAGTCTGATCCCTTATACAAGAAAAACAAAAATCTAAGATGGTGAATCACCACACATGACAGCACTGTCTGCCATGAAATCCCTCTACAGGTTCCCACTAAGGACAACAGAGAGAATTATGAAGTGAAAGATGATTCCCCTCTTGTTCCTGTGCATCAGGCTATTCTAAAGTATGCCTTTGATGTGCCTGCTCTTCAACAAATGTTGGGAATGGGAGAAGTCAGAACCTGTTAGCTGTTCATTGATTTAATAAACTTTCTGTCTAAAATGATTTTATGAGTGGGATGTCATTCAGTCTTTCTCAAAAGAGATATGGCACTTGTTTTAAACTGAATAAAATGGGAAAACATAAGAGGAAGGAAAAATCACTACAAAATCTATTAATTTTTTATTTTTATCTGAAAATTCATGCAATTATCTAAATAGAAACAATCCCTTAGTGTCATCAAATTGCCTAGAATCCAAATTAAACTTCCCACTAGAGCTGGTCATGTTAATGTTCAAGGCAAATTTGTCATGCTTGTCCATTAGTCAGTGAACAGAATATAATAGATTTTTCCATGTTTCATTCAGCTCTGTAGAAGATATAAACCATTTACTGAGTAATGATTTGGTTTTTTAAGTGTTTATTACTTGCATCCTAGTTTTAGGGCCAATTCTAAATCAGTTGCAGTCTGTATGGTTAGCCAGTCCATTTTTATTGGTTAACATTGCTAAGTTCAGAAAACAGATCACCATAACATATCAAAGTGTGCTGAGGAAGGTTATGGAGCAGATCATCTTGAGTGCGATTGCATGGCACATACAGGACAACCAGGGAATGAGGCCCAGCCAGCATAGGTTTAGGAAAGACAAGTCCTGCTCGGCTAACCTGGTCTCCTTCTATGACGAGGTGATCTGCCTAGTGGATGAGGGAAAGACTGTGCATATTGTCTATCTGGACTTTAGTAAAGCCTTTGACACTGTCTCCCGCAGCATCCTTCTGGAGAAACTGGCTGCTCATGGCTTGGATGGGTGTACTCTGCTGGCTGGATGGCTGTTGTTATAAATAGCCCACCACAATTGGGTTGGTCAATCAATAAGGCAATTTATTAATTCATTGATAAGGGACGAGTAAGCAGCACTGGGGATGTTGGAAGTCTCTGCTCCACCAACATGTCCGCCTTTACCTCTGGTCTCTGCCTCTTTTATAGGCAGTTTCTTGTTGGGCTGTGTCATGCCTTCTGTGCTGCAGTATGTGAAAAATGAAGTTTACTGTCCTGTTAAATTTTAAAAAGGTTTAATAAAGACAATAAGAGACATAAAATAAAGCAAAGAGTAATGGCCGGGTGCCTTGGCATGCTGCCAAGAGCACACCTGGTATCTTTTGGAACACTCTTTTTATCCCATCCTGCTGCGAGGGTTTAATGCATATTCAAACTTTTCCAAGAAGTATTTTGCATGGTCCCTCCCTGCCTTTTTAGAGCATGCTCCGTATGATTTTTATTTCTTCTAATCATCATTTTATTTTGGCTGGGTTTCCTTTCTCTGCAAGTGGCCAGTGCTGATAACAGTCTGGGCCCCCTTGTCCTGCCACTGATGACAGCCTGGGCTTCATGTCCTTCCGCTGTCAATGGTCTGGTCCCTGCTGCTGATAACAGCCTGGCCACCCATTGTCTTGCCCACTGGGGTTATCTTGCCTTGTCCAGATGAGACATAGCCCTAACATTTGAAATTCTTCTACGCCTAAAACTTGCTAAGAGAGAAAATATAGCAAAAAGCATATAACATATAACAATTATCCGAATATTTGCGAAAAAGCCAATATTACAATATGAATTCACAACAGGTACAAGTCTGGGCAAAACCCCAAACATGTTGGCTATCTGCCAAGCAGCAGTGGCTGGAAGCCCCCACCAGGTCTGGACAAAGCTCCAACATGTTGCCAGGTTACACTCTTAGCAAGCAGGTAACAACAGTAACAAGTTTTTACATGTTCACACAAGCTCGCTGTTTCTTTATACATAAAGAGTGGGTACAATTCATAATTCAAGCAATTACATAGTGGCAAAAATACATAACAGCAAAAGCTAACAATTCACAGCCAAGGGATTTAAACAAAAATAATGAAATCATTATCTTTTTCTTTGTCTCATGTCCATGTTTTACTTTAAGATCAGCATTCTTGTTTATACTGATCCCATGGTGTTTCCGTAATGACACGAATCGCTATGTAACATCTCACACTGTGGAGTCTGGTGAGTCGGCCAGCAGTGTGGCCACTCTTCCCTGGAGAGAAAGCCCATAGGCTCCAGCTTGCCCCACTCCCCCTGAGGGAGAAACCCTAGTTACAATTTTGTGTACCCCATGCAAATTCTATGTATCCCATTGGTTCTTCCCCTTTGCTCTGCCCTGGAAACCCCAGCTGATATAAACCCCTGTTTGCTCTGACTCTGTGGCTTTTCATCACTGGACCTCTCCGAGGAAGGAGCTGAATAAAGCCCCTTGAGGAATTCTATATGAAGGCTCCATCTCTTTCCTTCTGTGTTGCCTGAAGAGCTGCATTTCACTCAACAGCCCTTTCCAGGGCTCAGAGCTGAAACCACAGAAGTGGCTGCAGATGTGCCTGTGCCTCCGGGATGTCCATCCCCAGGACGCTTCTCTAGGAAGGCCGTGGCACCTGACCACCACCCCAGCCACGACAGATGGCTGGGCCCAAAGAATTGTGGTGAATGGAGTTGCATCCAGTTGGCAGCCAGTCACACATGGTGTTCCCCAGGGCTCAGTATTGGGGCCAATTCTGTTTAATATCTTTATTAGTGATCTGGATGAGGGGATGGAATGCACCCTCAGTAAGTTTTCAGATGACACCTAGCCGGGTGGGAGTGTTAATCTGCTTGAAGGTAGGAAGGCTCTCCAAAAGGGATCTGGACAAACTGGACTGATGGGCCAAGGACAACTGTAGAAAATTCAACGAGACCAAGTGCTGGGTCCTGCAATTGGGTCATAACAACCCCATGCATCATCTTTGTGGTCCTCCTCTTGTACAGAAAATCACGCTATGAAAAGCCAGTGTCCATAAAGGAGGCAGAGGAGTCTTGCAACTTTGTTTGAATAAAGGGAGAGAGTCCACTGGGGCACATGCCAGCAGGGTTGTGTCTCTTGAGGTTTCAGAGGGCACAGCCTCCTTTTATCCTTGTTGGGGATTGGGTGTCCTTCCTTTTGTTCTGGCTCACCTGGGGAATTTTTTGCCCATCAGTGGTGGGGAAATCTGACTGCTGGTGCTTAGTGGGTGTTTGAGAAACACAGAGTCCAGCTGGGCCCGGGGGGGAAGGGGGGCAGGAAAAAGGGAGGGTGGGGGCAGCTGGGGGCTGTCTGGTTTCTTCAGCTTCAGAGCAGAACTCTCGCGGGGAGCTGTTGCAGCTGGGAGAAGGGAATTCGCCATCATCCAGATGAAGCTGCTGCTTCTTCTTCTCCTTCTTCCTCCTTCATTTGTGGCCCTCGCACCCCCTGTCCTGCTGGGACATAGGGCAGTGCCAGCCACCACTGCGGAGCTGCTGATACACCTCAACCACCGGCCTGGGATCTCTGCTCATTGCTGCCATTCCAGCAGGGTGTTCCTCAGAGTCCTGCAGGAGCACCGGGACTGACTGCCCGAGGGGGTTTGTGAAGCAAAGCCTCTCTCTCCATCCTTTCCTGTCTCGGCCGAGAAGGCTGTCAAGGGGTGCCTGGTTCTGTTTTGTTGTTAATGCTGTAGTTATTGTTTGTTTGTTTGCCTCGTTATATATACTAGTAAAGAACTGTTATTCCTATCCCCAGATCTCTGCCCAAGAGCCCCTTGATTTTCAGAATTATAATAATTTGGAGGGAGGGGGTCTACATTTTCATTCCAAGGAAGGCTCCTGCTCTCCCTAGCAGACACCTGTCTTCCAAAACCGAGACACTCAGGAAATCAAAACGGATAATGGCCCAGGATATATAGCCCAATGGACCCAGGATTTCTTAGCTTGTTGGGGAGTGAAGCATAGCACAGGTATTCCAGGTAACTGCACAGGACAAGCTATTATTGAAAGAACACATCAGGTACTGAAAGGACTGCTTGATAAAAAAAAAAATGGGGGAGGATGGGCTGAACCCACAGGATAGAGTGCTGAAAGCAGTTTATGTTATGAATCATCTATGGTTAGTAGGTAATCATAGTGAACCACCAGCAATTACACATTACTCAGGCTTGCAGTAAGATTCTGAACTGGTACAGCACTGACCAAAAGTTTGCTTTAAAATTTCTGTGATAGGGTTATGGGAAGGACCTGCAGATTTATTAATGTGGGGGAGGGGTTATGTTTGTATCATTACAGACAAAGGACCCCAATGGATTCCAGAGAAATGGGTTAGTCCATGTCTTGAGAAGGATACTCTCAGAGTATCCCTGATATTACCAATGAACCAACAACCAGCACTACCTGAAAACATCTGTTGCCCTCAGAACTGTGAACGCTTTTGCTATCCTTGGGTGAGATTAGAATGCGTGGGGTATGGATCAGATAGGTGGTGTGAGTTTAGAGGAGGAAGTTTCCCAAGGTGTATAGAGTGCAGACATAGGCACAGCCAAGAGTTCAATACCTGGGTGGTGTTATCCCAAGTGACAGGAATAACGGTTAATTCCCCTGAACCTGTCGAGAAGCACTGAGTTTGTTTGAGAGTCAAGACCAATTGGGACAGGCTATTCAGTGGTATCATAACGAACTTTGGAAGCTCGAGCAAAAAGAGAGTAAGCATAAGATCAAGGATATTGAACATGGGAAAAGAATGTTTATCCCTGGGACTTGGGGAGTTAGACCTGATCAGTGGGAGCAAACAAAGGGGAGGTGGGAACAGACAAACCAAAGAAGATGGAATAGGAGAAGGGCTCAAAGAGCAAGAGGCTCAGGCAGTTTGGATTTTATCCCTGATCTCATAGAGGAAGGTTTCTTTACCAATGATCAAGATGAAGAATATTCTGAAATTAGAGGTGCAGGTTTTTGGGAGTCTTTGTTACTTGTGATATGTGGCAACATCTGTAATGCAGAAGAAATTAACCCGCCAGGATGGCATCAAGAGAATATGTGGCTTACTTGGGCCAATGCTACTGGAGTGGATTCCTTTTGTTTATCCTTAGCCATGCCAGGAGATCCTTTTGGCACATGTTTAATTGGTATCCCAATAAGTAACTTTACTGGTTTTGCAATATGGATAGGAGTTGGAGGAAAGCCATATGTGGGAATGTCTTGGTTGTAGAAGACAGGTGTCTGCTAGGGAGAGCAGGAGCCCCCCTTGGGATGAAAGAATATAGACCCCCTCCCTCCGAATTATTATAATTTTGAAATCAAAGGGCCTTTAGGCAGAGATCTGGGGATAGGAATAACAGTTCTTTACTAGTATAACCAGGCAAACAAACAAGCAATAACTACAGCAATAACAAGAACACAGAACCAGGGACCCCGGGACAGCTTTCTCGGCTGAGATGGGATGGGGGAGAGGTTTTGTTTTCACAAACCCCCTCGGGCAGTCAGTCCCGGTGCTCCTGCAGGGCTCCGAGGAACAGTCGGCTGGAAACAGCAGGGATGAGCTGAGATCCTGGACTGGTGGACGAGGTGTATCAGCAGCTCCGCGGCGGTGCCTGGCACTGCCACACGTCCCGGCAGGACAGGGGGTGAGAGGCCGCCAACAAAGAGGGAAGAAGGAGAAGAAGCAGCAGCTCCGCGACCCAGCACACCAATGTCCTTCCCCGAAGCCGAAGAAAAGCCAGCTAAAAAACTGTCCCCACCCTCCTTTTCTGCCCCCTCCCCCCCCCCCGGGCCCGGCTACTCTTTGTCCGTTGTGAGCACCCCTAAGTACCGGTAGTTAGGTTGTCCCAGCACATAATGGGTAAAAATTCCCCGGGCAGGCCAGAAGGACAAAACAAAAAAAAAAGGACACCTAACCCTCAACAGGGAACAAATAGATCAAGTGTGGAGAATCACTGGTGTAACATAACCAGAGGTGGTAAAAAATTGGACACGTGCAAAAGGTTGGGGATTAGGCTAAATGGCAAGGGCTTCCAAGCAGGTATGATAGCACAATCACTGAATGAAAGTGGATTAGAGCCTCAAGAGCTAGACCTGTTAGGATCGATGCCTGGAAATTACTGCTCATTCTTTAACTACTTTCAAAATCCAAAATCAACTGATATGAGCAATGTTTTAGTCCCACGTCCCAAAAATAAATAGTGTCATTCTTAATCCCAATTCTCCATGGTACAAGAACATGACTAAATATTGCCACAATTGGACTTACCCTGAGAGTGCTGGTGCAAATGCAACTGTAAGAAAACTTCCACCAGGTATCTTTTTAATCTGTGGGGATAGGGCATGGCCCTCAATTCCAAGTAATTTGTTTGGTGGACCTTGTTATTTAGGAAAATTGACCATGTTTGCCCCTACCATGCGCAAGATGCTGAATCAGACTGTTTGGAGAGCGGGACATAACAAGGGAACTAAGAGAACAATCACAGACTTAGGGCCTGACTGTAACAATAACGTACAGTTTTGGGGTGCTCCAGCACGAATAATAGCATCATTCCTTACTCCAGGTGTTGCTGCTGCTCAAGCTTTGGCTACGCTTAATAAGTTGGGATGCTGGACAGTCAAGCAATTAAACATAACTTCAGCTGTTTTAAATCAAATGCTCACTGATGTAGATAGCATTAGACACAGCACACGGCAAACTAGAGCTGCTATAAATTTTTTGCTGTTAGCACATGGGCACAAGTGTGAGGAGTTTGAAGGAATGTGGTCTCTGACCATTTTCCATCTATTCACGGGAAACTCAAACAACCACAAGATACATGAAGAAATTGACTGTGAATGATTTGGGTTTAGATGAATGGTTTAAGGGATGTGGAATAACTGGATGGTTGAAAGATATTGTAAAGGGAGCTTTGTTATTACTATTAGTCATTACTATATTGCTTTGTATTATTCCATGCATAGTAAGATTGGTGACCCGCTTGGTAGAAAATACAGTAAAGAGGGTTTGGCTGGTGCAAGAAGAAGGGGAAATTGTAGCAATGTATCTGAACAACTTAGGCCATAGTGTGCTCCAGCCAAACCGTATGTGGAATTTCTTATCAAACCCTCTGGAATTCGTCCAGGTTGCTGAGACATAAACTGTTCTAAAATAAGAAAGAAGAGGCTGAGAAACAGAAATACAAGACCACAAGAACCAGATAACAGGGGATGGTCAAACACCTGGACTGTGACCAATCACATATCCTGAGAAGTGCGTGCTGAACGCGTAGACAGAATAGAGGCACCAGTCAAGAAATGCGTGATCGGCGTGTGCAGTAGTTTTAGAATCTATAAGTAAGTGCATAATGTAAACAATAAACGGCTTCTGCGTAATCATATTGGTTCGTTGTTCAGAGGTCCTGAGCTCCTGCATGCTTATGACCCTTGAACCTGTCATTTTACCCCAAAGTTCAGAAGTTCAGGCTTGTGCAGACCCAGTAAGTAGTACTGTTTGTTACTTTGTAGCAAAGCCTTAATATTGGCCACGGGTTCTCGTTTTTCGACACAGCAAAGGTTAAACTATTCCCACATTAAGAATATCTTAAAGGCTGGAAATATCACTTTCTCAAAAAATAAGCTGAAAAAATTCACAAAATGGGCATTTTTGCATTTTCCGGATTTGAATATTGATTCCCTCTCTGAATGGGACCAAATCGGACAAGCGCTCACTATGCAAATTGAACAGGGAGAGAACACAGGTGGTAAATACATCCCACTGTTACTTTTAATTCGGAAAGCAATTCTACAAAGACATGAGAAAAAGCTAGAAATACGTTTAGTTCCCTTCCAATCTTCCCTCCCTCAGCTCCCCGGTCAGAGGGTTCGTCTGAAGCATATTCTGTGAGAGTTCCAGACGCTTGCCTCTAAGGGCTCAGACAATCCCCCGAGCGTACTGACCCCGTCTGCTTTGTGCAGACAGACAGAAGCTCCTTCCCATACCCTTCCCTCCCCGCAGAGAATTTCGAAAAGCATAGCTTAAAATCCTCCCTGCAAGGAGCGGGAGGCACGGCTGAACTTACACAGCAACATGTGCCAGATCATCATGGCGCCAACCACATGCTCTCCTCCCCCCCACCCATCCCATAACCCTTTCCTCCCACAGGTTCCCGCCCCCAAGCCTCTCTCCGCCCATAACCCCTCCCGTCCTCAAGTTCTTTCTCTCTCTGTGTGCCCAACCTGCGTGACGTCACCCTATAACCCCTCCCCTCTGCCTGCTTCTTACGGGACGGGGGGTGGAGTGGGGGACAGGAACAGGGCGGGAGTCAGGGCGGGGGCTGGGGGCAGGGGTGGGACGGGGGTGAGGGGTGGAGCCCCTCCTAGTTCCCACCGTCTGGGGGGTGGGCCCGGGGGTGAGCAGGGAGGTGAGATTTCCTCACCACATTCCAACGGCGGGTGTGGTTGTGCTGCTGTGCTCTGCCCTCATGGCCCGGGGGGATGCCCCAGGGGATGGGAGGGTGGGTCCCCTCAGCCTGCTCCCACTGTAGAGTCACGCGGCGCCCCTGGGGGATGGGGGAATGCTACCCTTCCCAGTTCGCAGGCAGGACAAGCCTCTCTGCCGTGCCGAATTAATACAATTCCCGGGAATGGGGAACCTGGAAATTGGGACTCAGTTTTTTTCCCTACTGTTGCACCAGTAACTTTTACTGGAACAAGACTGCAAAATCGGCATTACAAGCCCTTCTCATATCAGGACAAAAAAGAAATTTGCAAAGTTCAAAGAGAATTTGGTCATAATAGTGAGATATTTAAAAGCATAATTAAAACAACATTAACTTCAAATGATTTAGTTTCCACAGATATTAAAGATCTTTTCAGGTGTTTGCTTATACCCTCTGAATTTGATTTATGGGAGAACACATGGAAACGGTTTCTAAAAAACCTACTGGTAGAATTATTAAAAACCAATCACCTAAATGTAGATTTGTTAAATAATGCTATTACATTTATGCGGTGAAGGAGTATGGGAAAAACCTGATGACCAAACAATGGCTTTACCACAAGCCATGCTAGATAAAATCACTGCAGCTGCAGAGAAAGCCTTTAACCAGCTACCAACAGCTGAGACTAAGGGTAGTTATATTAATGTAAAACAGATGCCTTCAGAAGGATTTCTGCAATCCTTAGACCGCTTAAGAGAACAAGTCTCCCGTCAGGTAGAAGACCGACTGTACAGGCAGAGTTAATCAAAGAAATTGCTCAGAGGAATGCTAACGAGTCTTGCCGTAGGGTCATTCTGGGCTTGCCAGTCGATCCCCCTCCGACACTCGCACAGATGGCAGAAGCCTGTGAGAGGAAAGCAGAGATGTTTTCACAGGAAAAGAGACCTCCTTGGACCAACCAAAGAACTGTTGCTGCGGTTTCATCTGAAACAAGGAGTGAACAGATGATGTCTAACCAGCAACAGTGAGTTTGTTTTCACTGCAGAAAACCGGGACATTTTGCTAAAAACTGTCTTTTAAAACAACGGAGAAACACTGATACCAGCTTGCCAAAAAACATGGGTCACAGCACTTGCCCGTCCTGCACGCAGACATAAATGAAGCAGGGACCAATCTCTGTCCTTTAATAAAAAAGGGGGAGCGGGGTGGGAGCCTGCAGAAATATAATTGTGAGGAACGTTTGCCTAATAAGGTCTGGCAACCTCAAAAGCGATTCAGACTTGTAACTTCTAAAGCTTTTTGTTTCAGATCTGATCATTGGACTGTTGTTGGAGTAGACTTGCAGGATAATTCACAAGACCTGGCTGGACTGGATAGTAGGTATTTTGTTATTGGAGACACAGCACACACACCGATAGAGATTGAGGTAGCTCCCATGACAATTAAGGGAGACCTAACACACCTCATTGTCTTGGCAAGATGTCCTCAACCACCCTTCTATGTAGCCAAAGGGCAGATAACAGCCCAAGTGATCCCTGTTCCAACAGAAGTCCCAGAAGATGACAAAGCACCAGGATTCTAATGGGCAGAAGTGGTGGGTGAAGACAAACCCATTATGGGGTGTAACTTAACACACAAATCAGAACATCTCCATGTAGAAGGGTTAATTGACACTGGGGCAGATGTGACTATCATACCTGAAAAGGTGTGGCCCTCACATTGGGAACTGCAACCCATGGCAGGAAAAATACAGGGTGTTGGAGGGATGAAACTGGCAAAAATCGCTAAAGATATCATCCAGATTGAAGGTCCAGAGGGTAGGTTAGCTAGTGTCTGACCTTTTGTCACTGATTACAAGTGCCCCCTGTGGGGAAGAGACACCATGTCCCAGTGGGGAGTGAAATTAACAATTCCTGAAACACCTCAGGATTTTTGATGGAGGCCACTGTAGAGCGTCCAGTCCAAAAGCTATCTTGGTTAGATAATAATCCAATTTGGGTGAACCAGTGGCCTCTCAGCAAACACAAACTCGGGGCGCTAGAAAAATTGGTGGAAGAAGAATTAGCCAAGGGACACATAGTAGAAACAACCAGCCCTTGGAATTCCGCGGTGTTTGTGATAAAAAAGCCAGGGAAGGATAAGTGGCGCCTCCTTCAGGATTTGAGAGAAATAAACAAAAAAATATAGGACATGGGGTCTCTTCAACCAGGTATGCCATCCCCGACTATGTTACCACAAAATTGGCTATTAGCAGTGCTAGATATTAAAGACTGTTTTTTCCAAATTCCCCTTCACCCAGAGGATGCACCACAATTTGCTTTTTCCATTCCCACAATTAACAGGGAAGCTCCAATGAAACGGTACCACTGGACAGTACTACCTCAGGGGATGAAAGAGAGCTCCTTCATCTGCTAATGGTATGTGGGGTCTTTGCTGTCCTCAGTGCGTGCTGAAAAGGGAGATGCCATCATTTTGCATTACATGGACGATGTGTTAGTGTGCTGTCCCAATAACAACATGCTGCAAGACACCCTTGGCCTAGTCGTTAAAGTTTTAAACTCTGCTGGATTCCAATTGCAGGAAGACAAGGTTCAAATGATGCCACCTTGGAAATACTTGGGCCTAGAAATTACTGCACGGACTGTTGTTCCACAAAAATTGGAAATTATTGGTAATCCTAAAACTCTAGCAGATCTCCATTCCCTATGTGGGTCACTAAACTGGGTCAGACCCTGGCCAGGTCTCACTAATGAAGACCTGAGCCCCCTGCTCAATTTGTTGAAAGGGGAGAGAGAGTTACTGTCTCCCAGGGAGCTGACTCCAGAAGCAAAAACTGTGATTGAAAAGGCACAAAAGGCCTTGACAGAAAGACAGGCACATCGCTTCAAACCTGAGCTGCCTTTCAAATTTATTGTCCTGGGGAAATTGCCACATTTATATGGGTTAATATTCCAGTGGGCCGAGGGGCAGAGAGATCCACTCTTAATAATAGAATGGGTCTTCCTCTCCCATCAACTACCCAAAATTATCACCAAGCCACAAGAGATGATGGCTCAGCTGATCCAAAAGGCCAGGGTAAGGCTGCAGGAACTGGCAGGTTGTGACTTTGTGTGTATTCACCTCCCGGTCAGGATCTCTGGAGAAGGCAAAAACTCCCCTGAGAGACTGACCAAAGAGATGTTTGAGCATCTGCTGCAGAGCAATGCTAACCTCCAGTTTGCTCTGGACAGCTATAGTCAGCAAATTTCAGTTCATGTGCTAGAACACCAATTGTTTCATGAGGAATTCCACCTCATTCCTGGTGAGAAAAGGAGCCAAAGGCCACTCAAAGCTCTCACAGTGTTCACTGATGCATCTGGGACATCCCACAAGTCGGTGATGACTTGGAGAAATCCACAGACTCAGCTTTGGGAAGCTGATGTTGAGTTTGTAGAAGGATCACCCCAGATAGCTGAACTGTCTGCGGCCGTGAGAGCCTTTGAGAAGTTTTCAGAACTGATTAATTTGGTTACTGACTCAGCCTACGTGGCAGGGGTGGTGTCCAGAGCGGAACAAGCAGTTCTCAAGGACATTGAGAATGAACATCTCTTTAGACTGCCCTCAAAACTGATTTATTTGATTTCAAATAGAGAACATCCCTTCTATGTGATGCATAGAAGATCGCATACCCCGTTGCCAGGTGAAATCGCTGAGGGGAACCGGAAAGCTGATTCCCTTGCTGCCCCAGATGAAAAGGAACGTCTCCCAGATGTGTTCCAACAGGCAAAGTTAAGTCACCAGCAATACCATCAAAACGTGCCAGGACTGATTCGTCAGTTCCAGCTGACACTGGGTCAGGCTAAGGCCATCGTGGCTACCTGTCCCAATTGCCAGCTCCAGGCAGTGCCATCATTAGGCATCGGGGTTAATCCCCGAGGAATTGAAAGCTGTGAAGTGTGGCAAACAGACATTACACATATCCCCAGTTTTGGTCGCCTTAAGTATGTACACATGACCATTGATACATATTCAGGAGCAGTGTATGCCTCTGCTCATGCAGGAGAAAAATCTGTACATGCCAAACAACAGTACAAGCCTTTTCTGTATTGGGAATCCCTAAGGAAATTAAAACAGATAATGGCCCAGCGTATCAGTCCAAAGAGTTCCTGGAATTTGTCCAGCAGTGGGGAGTGGAACATAAAACTGGCATCCCCCACTCCCCCTCAGGTCAAGCAGTGATTGAGCGTACACACCAGACGCTCAAACAAGTCCTAGCCAGGCAAGGTAGCGAGGCAGTGTGGATGTCTTCACAACAGAAACTCTGTAAAGCTCTGTTTACTATCAATTTCTTAAACTGCTCATTCGAAAACATGAATCCTCCTGTGACTCAGCATTTTAACAGTGGTGATCAGTTTAAATTGTCACAGCGTCCACCGGTTTTAATCAGGGACCCTGAAACTTGGCAAACCAAGGGCCCCTATGAGCTTGTCACCTGGGGGTGTGGTTACGCGTGTGTCTCCACCCCTGCAGGCCCCCTATGGATTCCTCAGAAATGGGTAAAACCTTTTGTTCCAAAGAATCCAGCCCCAGCAAAAGAGAAGAGAAGCAAGTGGCTGTTGCTTCCAAGAGAAGACGCCACCAGAGAGAGCAAGAAGAAACCTTTCTAGCCTCTGACCGGCATGCTTTGGCAGTAAATATGTTTTAAAAAGTGTCTGTTTCCTTTTTTTTTAGAAATAACCTACCTCTCACTCAAATCCATGATGAGCCTTAACCCTGCTGTCATCCTGCTCGCACTGAGCAGCCTGACAGCAGCCTGGATCGTCCCACAGCCACGCCAGAACATCTGGGTGACCCTGGCATGAACACTCCAGCAAGAAAACATGTCTATCTACTGCAGCAGCGAAAAATCCTATGTCCACCTGCCTGGTAGGAATGCCATTGCAGCATGATGAATTTACACATAGCTTTAATACACTGACTCCTGAACCAGGTAATAAATTACACAACACTCAAATAGAAGCAGAGTTAAAAAAACCCGTCGAAGAGTGGCTGCCATATTTTTCTAAGGCAACCCAGGAACCCCAGGAGTTAGAGCTACTGGGTTCCTCTCCAGCATCATACTGTGTACACTTTAGGGTCAGTCTTCCAATTAATAAAGAAACCTTCCACAATATAGTACAACATCAAGAAGAATTCACAGCAAAAAGGTGGTGCCATGTCCTAAGCTACATCAAAGTATACTCCTCAGCTCAGACACATCCCAAAAGCCTCCCTAAAGGACTGTTCCTCATTTGTGGGGATCGCGCATGGGCAGGAATTCCATCCCGTCTCCTGGGAGGGCCATGTACCATAGGGCGTCTATCACTGTTAGCGCCCAATCAAACATTAATTGGCGAGTGGACCCATAAAAATAATTTGACTAGGACAATTCAGAAGAGAAGTGTTATAAATTTAGACGAGAATTGTGATTCGAAGATTTTTCATTGGTCCAGATCAAAAAGAATTGCTGCATCCATTTTCCTTCCTTGGGTGGCTGCAGCCAAGGCCTAGGTGAATTGGGAGACCTAGAATGCTGGGTGGTAAAACAAGCAAATTTAACATCTAATGCCATAAGTGCCCTTCTAGAAGATGAGGAAGTTACCAGGCAGGCAACACTCCAAAATCATGCAGCAATAGACTTTCTCCTACTGCTCCACGGGCATGAGTGCCAGGAGTTCGAGGGTCTCTGCTGCATGAATCTGACATCAAAAACTCCTAACATCCATGCCACACTCTGAGAGATGAAAAGCATGATCGGACGAGTCAAGCAAGAAGCAGATGACTGGTTCAATGGACTGTTTAAAAACTGGGGACCCTCGGGGTGGTGGGCTTCAGTAGTGAAAACTATTCTGTTGCTGCTAGTCATTATTTTGCTAACGGTGTTAGTGTTCAGAGTTTTAAGCAAGATACTGTACAAAAGCATAATTAAGCTGATTTCAGCTACCTCAGACGTCAACCATATAGAGTTGGCAGACCAGAGTAACCCTCACTGTCCTGCAAATGGGAATTGGTGGGCCACTTCAGGTCAGTAAGTCATATAAGCTCGTTACCTTTCATTAATTATATATAACAAAATAGGGGGAGATGTGGTCGTGCACATTCCCGGGCGTTCCTTAGTTTCTGTGTAAACCCTCCCTGCAGCTGTGACGTGTTTTTCCCTTCCCCTCCCTGTCCCTGAAATGTTTTCCCATTGGTTGGTGTTATATGTCTCCCCGCCCCTCTCTCGAAGTTTGAAAGTACCCGGGAAATGTTTCCTCCTTCTCTTTTTCCTCCTGGATCCCAGCCTGAATAAACATCCGACGTTATCCCAGAGGGAAAAGCAGCCCTTTGGTCTTTATCTTGGTCGTGAAGAGCCTCCCTGCCCTCCCCTCGACATAGCTATCCAGGATTAATCGGAAGGGACAAAGGGGGGCTATTTTACTGTCTCACAACCGCCGCAAGGAAAGACCCTGAATATCACAAGGGACTCGGTACAGGGGCTCTGGCCTGGTTGAGGTGGATGCTTGCCAAGTGATTGTTTGCAGGTGTGCTTGCTGTGCTGCCAGGGTACACTGCCCTCGCTCCTGCTGGCGAGTAAAGACTTGTACCCCACACTGCCCCCCAGAGCAATGGGCCTCTTCACCATGGTCATCAATCTCCTCTGGTTTTGGCCTTGTGCGTCTCGCTTTGTCAAAAACTATAAAATACACCCCAAAACTTACTTTCCTTTGAGATCTCCCCAACAGACAGAAGACTCTGCGTCGATGGACAGCTGAGTGGACTTCGACGTTGGAAGCTATAATCCCCTTACTCTCTTTTTCTTATGCTTTGCTTTCTCTTCTTTTCCTTCTATCACATATTAGTGCTGATGAGCACTCAATAAAGTGTGTTTTGCTGTTTAAGTCCCTGGTTTGCTGATAATCTTTTGTACACTATGATCAAACAAAAGAATCACATCACGAATCCCACCTTGCAGATCGTGACATAAATTGGTGTCACAGACAGGATTCTGAGAGACAGAAGGGGTTGCAGGTTTGTTGTGCAGTCTGTATCAGGGGAAGGATGTTTCGCTTCAGCCGCCCCTAACCTGCCACGCTGGTGAGCAGTGTCTAGAAAGCAAGGGAGGGGACTCGAATTTCCCGCAAACTGCACACGCCTAGGTGAGAAGCACCCCTACGCTCATCTTCATAATTTCACAAGGGATCTTTGAGTGCAAAAGGTGGGACTGATTTTTTTTATATTTTGACTGCTTGGTATAGCGGAGAGACCACCAGGTATTTTAAACTGAAAGAGTACCTCCCAAGCAGATTTGGTCTCTTCACCTGTACAGGGAAGCGAAGGGAAACATAGCGTGGGCTGCGTAGTGTAACTAAGTTTTACCTCCCTGTAGTGGTATTGGTCCCTTCACACACAAAGCTGAATGAGAACTCTGAAAACTCTAGTGGAAAAGATAAAGCTGCATTTTATGCTTTGTTAGCAAAACATAATGCTAGGCCGTCTCCAGCCAGGGAAGAATGGGCTCAAAATAATTGGATCAACCTGGAAAATGTAACTGATAGAATTTGCTCTCTACAGCATGAGACAAAGTTAAAATTTGGCCAAGATAAACCCATAATTTGCTCTGTATTGGGAGCTTGCCTTACGTCAGCTGTAGAGGCTTGCATGAAACGAAGGGAGGAAGAAAATGCAGTTATTCAATCCCTACAAAATTAATTGTTGAAAGTTTGCAAAATGAAATTCATTTGTTACAAAGTGCTTTGAGTGAGGATTGTGCCAAAAATTTACGGTGTGCTGACTCCTCTAAGGAGTCGTTGGGAAAAGAAACTCCTCAGATAAATCACATATACCCACAAGCAGAATTACATTTGGTAAAAAATTGTGGTGAAAATTGTTGTTCACAAATGAGACCCTTAATTAAAACAGAATATAATTATATCAATGATGAAGATCTTGATCCACATATTGTTGGGGAGGATGAAACAGGGAAACCTTATGAATGAACACTGCGAGCGTTTTGCACTCAATATCTGGCACCCAGCGTTCGAGAGCCGCCCCACGCCTTCTCCATCGTTGAGACACTTGTTCATCACTGGTAACTAAAAAAGACTGGTTTTTCACCCTTTAAGGCTGTCTCGAGTGCAGTTCATGCGGCTGATCACCGTAACACTGTAACTCTTTTTCTCCTGTTCTGCGGCACCCTCTGGCATGGGCCGGCTGTTGCTAAGCAGCGTCGGCTCCGGAGCTTTAGAGGTATCCACTTCGTGGTTTTTTTGGGGTGCGCGCTGCCCGGCAGCGTCTGAACCCCTGGTTCCCACAGGACCCTCTGGCATGGGAAGGTGTGGCAAAGCCACGTCTCATCTGTGCTACACAGGACATACCCTGCGTGGTTTTTTCACGGTGAGTGTTGCCAGGCAGTGTCTGAACCCCTGGTTCCATGGAGCCCCCGAGTTTGGGAGGGCGTTGCAAAGCAGTGTCTCACCTGGGGTAAACGGGGAAAGCTTCTGTGTGGTTGAGCAAGGGGCAGGCGTTACCACAACGTCTGCACCCCAAACTCTCTAAAAGTTTTTCTGCTGCAGCATCCAAACCGTAGCTTTTAGAAGATTCTGCAGCGTGGTTATGTGCGAGAATTACTAAGTGACACCTGAGAATGGACGGAAGGTGCCTGGCCAGCACCCATCGCCCGAGCTCTGAGAGACGAGCCAACATCATTAAAATAAGAGGTAACAGACCAGTCTATCATGGGTCAAAACTGTTCAGCCCCAGACAAAAAGCTGTATAAGCAACTAAAATTCTTACTGAAAGCCAGCCAAAGTAATTTGCTTAAACAAGAGCTAAAAAACCTCCTAGCTTGGACCCTAGTTAACTTCCCAAATGCAGAACACTCAGAATTCTTTACCAGAGATTTCTGGGACAGTTGGAAATAAGCTTTTTAATAACATCTCCCACCAAGATATGGCGGCCGCAAAGTTGGTCCCAGCCTGTAGGGCACTCATAGAAATGTGTGCTGCAAATACACAACCGGCGACGAACCCCCCGTACCCCGCAACCCCCGTTTCTCCTGCCTCACTCCCTTCCCCCACTACCCCCGCCCCAGCCAGCGTGGTTCCCGTTCCACCCGCCCAGACCAGCGTGTCCCCACCCCACCCCCCAACCACGCGGCCCTCCCTGCTGTCCCCCCGCACTCAGCGGCCCCCGCTCCCTCTACCCCAGTCCCAACAAGCCCCGTTTCCACCCCTCCCCCTACCTTCCCCTTCTAGCGCCCCCTCCCTTTCGCCCCCCTCCTGCCGCTCCAGCTTTCCCCCGGTATCACGGTCTCGTCCCATTCCACCATCCCCACGGTTCTAACCCCCGCCGCCGCTGCGGCCCTGCCAACCCTCAGCACCCGGTTCGCCACGGTCCCCTCCACCCCCCCCACCCCCGCGGTTCCAAGCCCCGCCACCCCACCCACCCTCGGCATTGCGGTCCCCACAGTTCCACTCCCTATCCCCCGCTGTCCTCGCACCCAAGTCCCTGTCACGATCCGCAAGGTGGGATTCGTGATGTGGTTCTTTTAGTCGGTCTTAGAGTACAAAAGATTATCAGCAAACCAAGGACTTAAACAGCAAAACACACTTTATTGAGTGCTCATCAGCACTAATATGCAATAGAGAGAAAAGAGGAGAAAGCAAAGCATAAGGAAAAGAGAGTAAGGGGATTATAGCTACCAACGTCGAAGTCCACTCAGCCGTCCAACGACGCAGAGTCTTCTGTCCGTTGGGGAGATCTCAAAGGAAGGTAAGTTTGGGGTATTATTTTATAGTCTTTTTCAAAGCGAGGGGCGCAGGGCCTAAACCAGATGAGATTGATGATCATTGTGATGAATTCCATTGTGCAGGGAGCAGGTGTAGGGTACAGAGCGATCCATGTCTTGCAAGTCTTTGCTCACCAGCAGGAACGAGGGCAAGGTGTTGTGGAAAACCCATTGCACAGGGTACCACGCACAAACCTCTGCTCACCAGCAAGAACGAGAGCCATGAGTTGTGGAAAACCCGTTGCACAGGTTACCAAGTGTGATAAATATAGCAATGGATAAAAAATCGTGAAGGAGAATAAAGAATTATATTTGTAATATTGTAAAGATACAAAATGTAAAACAATCCAGAGATTCCTTCCCGAGTCGAGCAGTAACGATCAACTGCGACGCTTATCAGCACAGAATAAAGAGCAGGACACAGGCAATCAAACCGGACAATAAGAATAGCCCGGTCGAGATATCCATCTGCTCCGCACCCAAACTGGCCACTCCACCCCGGGAGATGCAAACGGAAGACACTCAGAGCCATTCGCATGTGAAAGGACTCTGCCCCGTCGACCATTGACTCAGCTCGAAGGATCCGGGAAATCTATTCACCCATACATCTAGACTCTTTGTTGGACTGTGCCCATCCCGGGTTTTGCCTCAGGATACAAAAATCCTTATAAAAACCCCGGACCGCAGTCCCTTCCTCGTGGATTTGGGAAAATCTGTACCTCTGGGTGCAGACCCCTATCCACCCGGCGCTGCGCTGATTTATTTTATTGTGGTTTTTTTCTCTCGTTGCTTGTGATTGAAATTGATTTATAATAAATCGTTTTTTATATTAACCCTATTTTGCCATTGCATTTATAACACCAAGCCTCCGCTCACACGCAGGAACGAGAGCAGTGTACCGTGCAACCACCTGCAAACAATCATTTAGCAAACATCCATCTCAGCTAGGCCCAAACCAAGTCCCTTGTGATATTCAGGGTCTCAGTCTCCGTCCTTGAGACGGTTGTGAGACAGATGAGGGAATCTTTGGACCGTCTCTTACAGTCCCCAGCACCCCCGCCGCGGTCCCGCCTTCAACCGTCCCTCCTGGAAATCCGCCGCTTGCTGCTGCTGCCGCCCCTGCTCCGATACCACTCGGGACGCCCGCTGACCTACTGCCCCCCCACGTGCACCTCCCAGGGGCCACCCGCGCCGCCTTGGCCCCCCACAAGCGTCGCTTTCGCGGCACCCGTGGAGCTGGCAGCCCCGCCGCCACCACTGTCCAGCGACGCCATTCCGTGTGGTGCTGCGCGGCCCAATACAGAACTCCCGCTGCCACACACCATCTTCCCATCCTACCCCGCGGTGCCGACGTCACCCACGCACGTGCAGTCACAGCTTCTAACGCCAATACTCCTGTCGTCGTCTCCGCCGCCCCCGCGTCCCCCGTGCCAGCCCGCCGGTACAGCCTTGCTACAGCCCTCCGTGCCAGTCTCTCAAGCCGTGGAGGGGGGCAGAAAGGACAGGCACGAAACCCCGTCTCTACAGCTGCTGCCAACCGCGCCGCCTACGCCACCGCCCAGCCCGGCCACTGTCCTGTTCCCTCCACACCTCTTCGCGCTGCAGCCTTCGCCACCGCGGCCGCCCAACCCCGCCACACAGCTCCCGCCTGTCTCTGCCCCGCCGCTGACACTGGCATAGCTCTCGTTTGCATCCGCCGCGCCAGCAACACTGCCGGACACCACAGAACAGCAACAGCCACCGCCGCCGCGCACCGATGTGCTGCCGCTTCCGGGTTCACCTACGCGGCCACCTTCACAGCCGATGATGAATCAGCCCGCGGGGCTCTTGAACTCATCTGCACCACCAGCAGCAGCCACGAAAAACGGGGGCGAACGGGAGGGAGAAAAAGGGAGAGATGAGGAAAGAGAAACGTCAAAAGCAGATACTGTGGCACAAACAGGAGAGAAAAAGACCTGCTTTGCCTCGTCAAATGCTAATTTTTCAGATTCTGAAAGCTCTCCAAAAAGCTCAGTTTATTTCAAAGATAATGGTATTTCCTCACCACATTATGAACAACTGTTGAAAAGTACTCTGGAAGAATGCACACTTACACCAAATGGCCATAAAAATCTTGCTAGTGTAACTCTAACAGACTCACAATATATGCTATGGGAATTCAGATGGAGAAAGATACTCACAGAACTCTTAGCAATGTACAGAGAAAAAATGAGATTGCATGGTCCCATTTTTCAGTGGGACTCATCTCAAAAAGATCATTTGTTAATAATTGAATGGGTTTTTCTTGTTTACAGGTCGCCAAAGACAATATTCACATCTTTAGAAATGATGTCCCAAATCATTATCAAAGGCAGAGAAAGACTTCTTCCAAAATCTGGCCATGAGTTCACAAATATTTATCTGCCCTTGATCAAAACGTATCTTGATTGGGCAATGCAAAAATTAGAAAATCTGCTGTATGCCCTGTTAGATTTTCTGAGGGTTTGCTCTATTCAATTATGCTACAAAGAGAAACCTCAGATCAGTGAAGAACCTTTAAATGCAATTACTGTCTTCACTGATGGGTCAGGACAAACACACAACTCAGTTATAACGTGGCAGAGTAAAGAAACTAAAACCTGGAAACAAGATGTTCAAAAAGTTCAAGGCTCTCCCCAAATTGTGGAATTGACAACAGTTGCAAGAGCATTTCAGCTCTTCCCAGAACCCTTTAACCTAATCACTGATTCAGCATACGTTGCTAAAATTATTTAGAGAATTGAGGGACATGTTTTAAAAGATGTGAATAATGACAAACCATGTCTTTGGCTCACCTGTCTCTATCAAATTATGTCACATAAAAGGAATGCCTGTAATAAGATTACAAGTCCACAGCAAACAGTGACAATCCAAGCAAAGGAACTTGGAAAGACTTTGGGAGAAAAAATTGAAAGAGCTCTTAAAGCTCAGACAGCACGAGACCAGAAACTCACTGAAATCCTCACTGCCATACACCTGAACTCCCAGCATCCCTGCAAACAGAAACCAAGAAACAAGTACCTGAACTGTGTAGAGTCACCAGGAGAATATTATCTGCTGGAGACAGTTCAAGAAAAAAAATGAAATCCCATTATTTGCATGAATGCATGCTGTTTTTACCCTTTTGTTTTATTTTTTGTAGTAAAACCTTACTGTAAATCTACCCAAGATAAATGCCTGGGTTGCCTTAGCCAAAGACTGCAAGCTTTGATACCATCTGTTTTCTGATCGTTCTGTTTCTATTCATAATTAGCTGCAAAATTTGAAAGATTTAGCCAACCAAACTCATATTGATAATTCTAAAGTGAATCAATATGACCTTCAAAAGTTAGAGAAGCTGGACAATTTGTTTAAGGGTTTAAGCTTTGCACCTTGGCTAAAGGAACTCTGTAAAATAAGCTTAATTATTTTAATAGTGATAATTGTAGTTTTAGCAGCAGTACCCTGCAGACTACAGTGTGTGCAAAATCTAACAAATGAGACAGTTTCTAGTATCTTAAATAGTTCATCGAGACAGGGGAGATGTTGGGGAGGATGAAACAGGGAAATCTTATGAATGTGATTGTTTGGCAGAAGATTCTGAAAATATGAAGCCTAGAATCGAAATAGAAATGAAAGCTTGCTTTGAGTCATAAGATGCTGAGTACTAGTTACTATATGACCAAAGAACAATAGCCTAGCCAACTAGAGGAGAATCCCTGATTGATGAAACCATGTCTTTCTGCAGACAGAAAGTCCAAAGGTCAAGAAGCAAGGGAAGAACTTGTAAAGCTTTTAGAGTTTGAAATGCAACACTGTATGGTAATGTAGTGATTCTTATAGGCTGTATGTAAATTCTTTAGTGGGTGTATCTTGTAGTGATTGGTTACTGGGAATTAGAATATTCACTATAGAAAGACATGTATTGTAACAGGAACTTCGCTCTCGTTTTTCCCTCTTTCCCTCTCTTACTCTTACTCTCTTGGTTTTTCCCTCTCTTACCCTCTGTTGCTCTTGTTTCTTCCCTCCCCCTCCTTAACCTCTCCTCTCCTGCTCTTCCCGGCCCACTCTCTCCCCTCCCCCCGACCACGTGGACACCGAGGCTGGTGGTGGACACGGGTCTCTCCCTCTCTTTACCCATATAATAAACTGCTTATACCTGAACAGCTTGACCCTGGAGAAGTCTCTCACCGTGAGAGAGTGTTTTGTACTCAATAACATATAACCACTAAAGAAATCCTGTACACTGCTACTGAATTGGCTAAGTTAAAAGAGGAGTACTGGCGTCTCCCTCATGAGTCAGAGACAGAATACGTATTCCAAGTGTCTCTCACAGGGGGAGATGAAATTCGATTAACAGAACAAGAAGCAAGTGGTTATTTGGGACATGGTGTTTTCTTAACAACAGGAGATAAATGCAACCCATGGTCCCTAACCCAGAGAGCTGCATATTGGGCAGGGGGACTTAACCCCCTGGAAAGGGGAGATCCTGTAGCTCTGACCAACTCCACAGACCAAATTCTAGAAAATATTCATAAGGCAGCTTGTTTGCAACTGATTAATGAAAGAAAATTAATTGCTGGTTATGAATCACCTATTGAGAGACCGCCAGCTTATTCACGACCCTTCACAGAAGTAAAAGTGAATGCCGTTTATTTCTATCTTTAGCACACCTTTTATAGGGTTCTACAGGGTCCACGGGCAAAGCAAGCTACTATTGGCTAACACACAGAGGTTTACATTTTTTTCTCCTACACACAAGGATATTGTTTTGCTTTACTCTCTCTTCTGCAGGATGGTTTCAAGGATTTTAGTCTTTAATATCACGACTTATTTCAAAGGCTGGTTTGTGCAGACAGGCCTTTACTAATATATAAAATATATCAACAATTCCCCCTTTCTCTTTTTGCACAAACCAGGCTTTGGATGTGACTCATTCTATACGCTTATGAAGACAAGATAACATACAATTTAAACTGTCATCCCAATTAACATTATAAGTAAAGTCCGTCCCCCTTCTAGCACAAGAGACCTCAGCCATCCAGTGATGCCCCAGCTGGCGAACCAACTTCTAATGGGGTCACTATCTTCTTTCAGGGCATGTAACCCATCCTGTAGCTGTTGTAGTTGCTTATGGATGGAAGCTGAATGATCAGTAAGATCCAAGCAGCACATGACTTCAAACTCCTCACAACCATGTCATTGTGCTAAGAGCAAAAAGCCAATTGCAGCTCGATTTTGTAATACTGCATGATGTACACTACTCACATCGGCTGAAAGTTCACTTAACACTGTGGATGTTAAGTTCAATTCTTCCTTAGTCTAACAAGTGAGCCTTTTTAGAGTTGCCAAGCCTTAATTAATTCAGGCTTCACTTTGACTGTTTGATGTTTTTCACTTTGCTAGCTACATTCAGCAATTGGTGTAAGCTTGGATGTGTTGTAGTTAGGGCCTGGCGATGCGGAAGATACCGGGATGTAACAGAAAAGTTATCCGACCCCTCTCTGTTAGGATAGCAAGGCCCCTTGCAATTAGCCAATAGCATCTAGGTGTGATGTAAGCAGAGAGGAGTACCACAGTGACCCCAAGCTATAAAATGTTAAGTTTCCGTGCAATAAATCGCCATTTTCGCCATCCATCACATTGATGCAGTGGGATATGGACCGCGTGGCTGAGGACAGCTGCCCGTGCTGGCTCCAGCCAGGGTACCAGCCTTGCTTGAACCCCAACATGGATGGAACAAAGTAAGTTTCCCAAGATAACAGGGTCCTCTATGTGGATAAGCAGGAATCTAATTCCATGCTCTATCTACACAGATTAGGAATATGGAACTAGGTAATCGCTTTGGTAATTGTCCTGTGAGATTGCACCACGAATAAAGGCTTTACTTTCAATGGTAGTAATGAGATCAGCCATAGGGTTGACTGCAGCCCAGTGCTGCATTACTTTGTTGGAATGACTTTTTGTCGGGGGTTCAAACATTATCCATCCACCTGAGGTATTGGTGGAACCTAACAAGTCCAATTCTTCTGGGGGCCCTATAGTAACATTAAGAACTTTGATAATTTTTGCTTGCCAACAGGCTTCAAGTTGTCTTAATGTGAAGCCAACAGTGTGACTGCACTCTTGCAACATTGCCAATCGATTCAGTTGAGTCTCATTACTAACTAAACCTTTAAATGCTTGAGGATCCCATTCAGGGACTCCTATGAGGACAGGTGCGAAAGGATCTCCAGGTGTGGCTAGGCTTAGACACATTGACCTTTGGCCAGTTCAGTGTGCCAGACTGACCCATATGTTCTGTCGCTTTTGGATGTTAGTTAGCAGACAGTTGGTCGGGACTATACACAGCACAATTACCATAAGCAGTTTGTTCCATGTAAATGACACCATACTTGCGAACTCACAGCTAAAACTTTAACGTTAAATGAACTTTCAAAGATGCTTACACTACCTCTTAAAGGGGGAATACTTATACTTTATACTAACATAACAATTACTACACAGGCTAAACTCTTTATCCTAAACTATTATCTAACTACCTTTAACACACGTGCTCTGGTATATATGTAGTCTAAGCGTGAAAGCAATTTGCTGAAAGGGTAAACACACAACTACAATTTGCTTTATATACAGTTAGATGGAGTCTCTACACTTTTCTTAGATCTTCTACAGTATTTCTCTAACACGATTCAATCCTGGAACGTTCACTGCTCCCGTGATGTCAGCTGGCAGCTAATCGGTGACTGAGGGCTTTGATGTTCAAGTTGTTCTTCAGATCCTTCTAAATCTTAAAACAGAAGATAACTGAAATATTGGTAGAGACACAACATCATTATAACAACATAAAATTTCTGTTGGCAACTGTCTGTGTAGTGTTCAGACACAGTTGTGTCCTGACAGGTCCACTTCTGATCCATGTCTGGAGTACCAAGGCTGTGTGATGACATCTCTGTTCACTGGATCTCGTGTGTTCAGAGGCACACAGTCTGGTCAGATGAACAGGTGACCTTTCTGAACCTGCCAACAAAACACAGACACTTCTCCCTTTGAAGTTAATGAATTACACTAATTAAATGCTTTTAGGGCATCAATCTCCCCCGTTTTCTTAAAAAAAAATAAAAATGAGATGTACTTCTGTTATAAACATCAACATTAACACAAAACCATATACACAATGAATAAGAACCTATAACAGTTAAAAATCAATTAAATCATAAACATTATTAATAACATATGCAGTATAAAACTACTCTTAATTACTAAAACACTGCACCAGCATCCCATAGTTTGCAAACAAACAGAAACAAAAAATCATCAAGGAAGGATTGGATAATCACCTCTGGAAATGATTCTCCAAGCCCACTTCAAAATTGATCCAGCTGTCGTATTAATAGGGTCAAATTGCTGAGTCAAAAGGTGACTCAAATACTGATTTGGTACAGAAAACATCTGGATCTCTTGGCAAACATTCCATCCAGGTAAAGTCAAGGCTTGGCCAGGGCCTAGGCTTTAAACTGGAAAGATGCCTCAACTCATTTCTAAAACAAGGTTCTCAATAGTAGCAGCTATGAGATGCTTACAGCACAGCAAACTGTTAAAATGCATTTGTACAAATCAAATGATCAGAAGCCTCAGGTACCAGACCAATTAAACCATTCAGCAGTTGGTTTAATCTGAAGCCTCCCCCATGGCAGCTGACCCTCAGCAATGGTACATCTTCTTAAAATTCTGGAAACACTGAAAAATAAGAAAGTTATAACAAACAAAAACTGCAGAGATTGCAACAACCAATAGAACTCCCGATGAAGTCAAGGGTGTCACAGACTGCATTCACTTCTATCCACAAGCAGGTGTTCATCAGTGTTCTATCACAGCTGTTTCAGTTGTAGCTATCTTCCTCTCTCTAGGAAAATAATTATACTTTGCAGTTTAGACAAGTGTCTCCAATAAAACATAAAACAATTTAAATTAAACAATATTTAAACCTAATAAAAATTAATTATTACAAAAGGAAATAACAAAACTTAAACCTTATGTGTTTTATATAACAAAAGGACTCACATTGAAATTACCTTATTAAAATTATGGAAAAAACAAGCAAATGGATAATATATACTTTAACTTAACTTGGTCTTGTACAGTAAAGTTCTCTTAACTAATTATTTTTTAAACCACAAATCTATTCTGTAGATAACATCAATTGGAAGGTTTTCTTAGAAGCTGTAAATCACATCATGTTTTAACCTTAGATTTTAAAGCTAATTATTTAATTATTGCAAAGCAACTTCTGTTAATATTCACCTTAAACACCTTTTTTTTTTTATGTAACTTTCAAAGAATCACAATAATTTCTCTAGTAGAACTCTAAAAACTGCAACTGCATAAACTCATAATTACTTAAAACAAAATTAACTTTAAAAGGGTATTTAAAAACATTTTAAAAAACGCAATAAATCATGACTTTTTAACAAACTGGGTATTATCCCGATACTTTTTCTTAGAGAGGAAGCGGGGGGGGGTGGGTGGACTGCCTGCCCTGCTGCTGCTGCAGCTCTGCTGTTATCTTTCTTCACATTCTCCACATACTCTCGCAGAGAGGAAAAACGGAGAGAAAGAAAAAAAACCTCACAAAGTTAACTTTAACAAATGCAGTGTTTTCTCTCAATTTCCCTCTCGCTGTTCGCAGATAGAGGAAAAATGGGCACGATTTTTACAAAAGCAGGCGATGTTACACGAAAAGTCTCTCACGGCCAGGTGCTAACAACGGTGATCATTGCAGCTTATCAGCGTGGCCTTGGAACTTTTCTTGGACTGCTTCTACCCCCAGGGTGCCATTGCTCTCTGCGCACACCTCAGTGCTCCCCCATGTCCCCCTGGTTTGGGTGGAAACCAGTGTAAATTTGGCTTCTTTTCTTCCAGGGTAGTAAAGTTTGGACTTAGATTGTAGTGTTAAAAGTGACTGCAAAAATGAAGCAAATAGTTCCGAATGTATCACATCCTGCCATAACTGAACAGATTCTGTTCGTTGTTTCAGCGTTCCCTGTGGAACTTTTTTCTCATTATTTTCTTCTCTCTTACTCTCCCTCTCTCTCTCCAAGCGCAGCATAGATAGGAGTGCTTGCCCAGCAGTGGGAGGTAAAGGCATCTGCCGCTGTGACGCAGGTAGAATTACGGGGCTCACAGCCTCAGCATATCTCGCTTTTCTGTTTTTTAAGGTATTAATTACAATCTGCCAAGTTCGACCGAGAGACACAGTGTCCTTGCTCTTTTCCGTAATTGCCATTTCCCATATCAGAACCCAGTCCATTCTTCTACTGCAAAAAGCAGTGTGAGCACTGCAAAATGCCCATGACAATTAGCCCATATAATGAGCATATCCAGGTTGTTTTCCCGGGCTGCTTCGCCTCGTTTAACGAGAATGCTAAGAAGCAGTTTTTTCGCCACCGCAAATTCCACTTCCATGCTAGCGGCAAACAGCGGGGGGGAAGGTCGCGACCCCTCTACTACGCCCCCGCACCTTGGTCTCCCCCAGCAACCTGAATTTCCACGTCTAACCGCACCGTGTCTCACCGCGCTCAGGTTGCCTATCTGGTACCGATCCAAGGCAGCATCTATCTGCACTCAGATCCGCTCCACCAACCTCGGTCCAAGGCTCCGTCCCACCGTGCGTGGACCCACCGAAGCCCCCCTGCCCGCAAGGTGTCCCGTTCGAGCGCCAAATATTGAGAGACCGCCAGCTTATTCACGACCCTTCATAGAAGTAAAAGTGAATGCCGTTTATTTCTATCTTTAGCACACCTTTTATAGGGTTCTACAGGGTCCGTGGGCAAAGCAAGTTACTATTGGCTAACACACAGAGGTTTACATTTTTTCTCCTACACACAAGGATATTGTTTTGCTTTACTCTCTCTTCTGCAGGAAGGTTTCAACGACTTTAGCCTTTAATATCACGACTTATTTCAAAGACTGGTTTGTGCAGACAGGCCTTTACTAATATATAAAATATATCAACAATCACCAATGTTGTTACCTGTGAAATCTGAAATTATGACCCCTTTAATTCGTGGTCTTCCAGAATCGCTTAAACCCACTGCTATCCTTCTCCAGAAAACGATAGCTGCCATAAGCCCAGTATATAGACTAGATAGATTTTTGGGAAACTTGAATAATAATAGAAGTGTATTTATTGATCCTGGGTTTTCTCCGTACATGAATCCTTCACCACACTCAAACTCACAACACAATTCAGTTGCTGGAGAACACTAAATCTGGACATGGAGTGAATTTGCAGAAGAGTTACTACTAAATGATAATAGAAAATATGGTCCTGTAAAAACCCCAGAGGAAAAACCAGAAAAAACAAAGGGTGTTATGTACATTGCCCCTCCTAACATAAAACCAGAAAAGGGTAGGCAAATTTCTAGCCAACCGTATTGGTGGAACTTGGGGGTGAAGAAAGGGGTACCAAAGGGTTTAATGGACAAACTGTCACTTGAAAAATTAAGTAAATTGGTCTTTCAGTGGCAGAATTCCAGCCTCATTGTACCAAGCACTTCACCTCTCCCTCAACTGACTCTAGACAGTGGGCCAAAGCAACATCACTCACAGGTTCTGAACAGTGAGCAAAAACAATCACAAAGTTTGGCAATGGAATTAAAACATCCTCAGAAGCAGGGAAACTTGAACCCCTGCCTCTAATTAAAGTTGAGCACAGAGATGGAGGGGGGGGGGCAATTGGATACATCTTCGAAGGCTCACCCGCAATCAAAAAACTGGAGATTTATTAATAATAGCAATAGTTGGTCCCAAGCGAACAGTTGTCACTTTTGTAGTAGACACTGGAGCCCAAATTTCTGCATTAACAAATGCAACTGCCCAAAAATGTGGAATTGTTCCAATAAAGAAAAGGTATTGTGTCCTGAATGCTTTGGGAACTTCAGAAGCTATGAAAATAGCTCTGGTAAAGATTTTGTTACCTGGAGAGGAAGAGCAGTTAACTATTAAAGCAGTACTTGGAGATATCCCAAATGATTTATTAGGCATGGATGTTTTGGCCGTGAAGCAGTGGGAAGATCAAGACGGCCTTTTGTGGTCTTTTGGCACACCGTGTCTTAACATTAACTTGCTCCAAGTAGCACCTTCCCTGCCGTACAGCAAAATCACTAATGTTAAACAATATCCTCTCTATTCTGGTGCCAAGGAAGGTATCAAAACTGTAATTCAGGATTTGCGAGATCAAGGAGTAATAATTAATACTCATTTCCCTTTTAATTCTCCAGTGTGGCCAGTGCGGAAACCTAATGGAAAGTAGAGACTTACCATTGACTTTTGCAGGCTAAATGCCAACACAGATCTCCTTACTGCAGCGGTTCCAAATTTAGCTGAATTAATAATATCAATTCAAGAAAAGGCTCACTCATTTATGGCAACTATAGATGTCAAAGACATGTTCTTTATGATACCTATACGACCAGAAGACACAAACCGCTTTGCTTTTACTTGGGATGGTCAGCAATACACCTTCACCAGATTACCACAAGGGTACAAACACTCTCCCACCTTAGCCCACCGTGCTTTGGCACAAGAATTAGAAAAGATATCCAAACCTGAGGATATAGCTGTTTATCAATACATTGATGACATTCTTGTGGGAGGAGAAGAAAAGGAAGTAGTGGGGAAGGTTCAGCAAAAAATAATATCTCACTTGGAAAGCCTTGACTTACAAATCCCTTCAGAAAAAAATTCAGGAACCATCACAAGAAGTGAAGTTTTTGGGAATCTGGTGGAAGGGAGGTATGACATGTGTCCCACCTGATACCCTAACCACTTTAGATCAGATTAAAATGCCTGAATCTAAGAACTTCAACAAGCTTTAGGCTTTGTTAGTATTTTGGAGAAAACACATCCCAGATTTTTCAATAATTGCCAGACCTCTTTATGATTTGTTAAGAAAAGGGATGCAATGGGAATAGACCCCTTCTCAAGAAGAGGCATTGCAATTATTAATCTTTGAAGCAATAGCCTATCAAGCACTAGGCCCCATACATCCCACAGATCCTTTCCAAGTAGAATGGGGGTTTGCTGCTTCAGCACTGTCAGTACACATATGGCAATGGGATCTAGAGGGCCCTACAAGACCTGTTGGGTTTTTCTCCTGTGGCTTTAAAAATGCTGAGAAGAGATATACCACTTGGGAAAAGGGACTGTTTGTAGTCAGCATAGATCTCATAGAAGTGGAGAAAATTACACGACAAAAACCCATAGTACTGAGAGGCCCTTTCAAAGTCATAAAAACAGTTACTACTTATGGATGCTAAATCTGAACCAGAGTGCCTGTACAAATTACAGGCCGCATAGTTCCTCAGGCTTGCCTGAGAAAGTAGTCTGGGAAAAACATGAGAAGGAATTAAAACAATCCTCAGGGACACAAAACAGCCTTGCAGGTGTTGTTTTCTATTCCTTGTTTTCCTTGCAGGAGAAAGTCAGGGGGGTGGTGAGCCCCACTGACCAATGATGGTGTTGTAGCAGTTTACAAACCAATAAGAGTTTCCTTTCTGTACTTTCCACGTATCTGTCTATAAAACAGGCCTGGAGCAATAAACTAAGGCATTCTTCTGTTCTGACTCCCTTGAGAGTCTGTGTCGTTCTTTTCACCGTTCCTAATTAGAACGACATCTGGTGAGCGCCCGACGTGATGTGCAACCGACCCCCCGAGGTCTGGTGAGCTGACGTGAAGTGCATCTACTGACCCCCGAGGTTGGAAGGCAACCGACGTGAGGACATCTGCTAAACCCCTGAGGGTAAGCAGCGAGCGGGGGGGAAAAAATCACCAGCCCTTCCCCCTAGAGGGGTAAGTGGAAATTCTCCCGGGCTTTCCTGGAGAAAGCTGGTTTCTAACCAACGGGATAGTGGAGCCTGCCAGTGAGCGGGCTTGGAACGGCTTATCTTGGTGAAGCAGAGCTCAAAATCCCGGGTCTGAGCCAATAGCATTTGTATAATTGCATTCGCGAAGCCGCCAAGATAAAGTTCTCATAATGGGGAACTGTACTTCAGCTGATGAACAGCTTGCCTACCTTGCATGGCAGGAGGCCCTGCCCCACATGGGACTCGGTGTTTCTGAAGATGCCATGCGCACTTTATTTCAGTGGATAACAGAGCAAGGTTTTGCTGTGACTGTGGATAATGCCTTTGATCACGAGGTTTGGCTGTCGATAGGGGACCGTTTATGGTCTGAATTAACTGATGGAGATACCAGTGTGTGCAGCCTGGCAGCAACCTGGGGTGCGCTTTTTAAGGCGCTGGAACGGAGCCAGTCTGAGGACAGTGAGGCCGGGAAGGAAGACTTAGATGCCAGGAGTGCCTCTTTTGTACAAGATGAGAGACTGGGGGATGAGACCATGGATGAGTGGCATAGCGCTTCCTCGGAGCGGCCCGGGTCCCCGGAGGACTTGGGCCGCGGGCGGAAGCAGGCTGCGCGCCAGAAATCTCCCCCCCCAGGACCGGCGCTGCGAGCACCGCCGCCAGCGGCCGCGGGGGCTCCTCCCGCCCCCCCGCTGCCTTCCTTGGGGCCCGTGCCGGGGCCGGTGCCGCCCCGAGCCCGAGACCGATGCAGCTGTCCTGCCGCCATGGCCGAGGAGGGCTCCCTTGCCCCCCCGCTTCCCTCCGCGGGGCCCGTGCCGGGGCCGGTGCCGCCCCTCCACCGAGCCCGATGCGGCTGCTCCGCCGCCGTACCTGCTTTGGTCTCTGAGCGACGATCTGCACCGCCTGAAGCAGCCAGCCCGTCCGCCTCTTCCAGTGCCCGGAACGACCCGGCTGCGAGCCTGCCTTGGGACCATCTCGAGCCGTCCCCACCCCGTCCGGTAACCGCGTATCCGAAGCATCGGGGGCATTTTTGGGACGTGGTAAAACAGCAAGCTTTGGAAGTGGGGGATTGGGAGTTGCTCGAGAGGCTGGGGACACCCGGGACCGGGATTTTTAACACCGTTGGGGCTGGAGCGGGGGAGACGGAGGGAGGACCGGAAGTCACTTCGGCTTCTGATGACTGGGTCCGGCTGGGACGGGAAGTCCAAGGGGCACCCCGAGGGGCGGCCCAAGCCTTCCCTGTGTTTAAGGCTGCCCCAAATACGGGACAGGCTGACAGGCATGATGTGATGGCATGGAAGGTGGTATAGGATATACAGAGTAAAGTTGCACAGTACGGGCTCGGATCTCCCGAGGTTATGCAGATCATTAGGGTGATAGACACTGATCTGCTTGCTCCATTTGATATTAGGTACTTGGCTCAAGTCTTGTTCCAGCCTGTGCAATTTAAAGTTTTTGAAGATAATTGGAGACAGATGGCTCAGAAGGCTGCAGACGGAAATACGCGTCTGCCTGCACATGATCCCAGACATGGGGTCAGAGTAGAGGCCCTTATGGGTTTGGGTGAGTTTTCCAATCCTGATCTCCAGGCCCGTTGGGACCCTAGAGTCCTTGAGCAGGGACAAAAAATTGGTATTGGAGCACTGCTAAAGACTATGGAAACGGCTGCTCCCAGGGCACGATATGTGACAATCACTCAGGGTTTAAAGGAACCCTTCTTGCCATTTGTTGAAAAAATTGCAGCAGCCTTGGAGAAACAGGTTGAAGATGATAACCTGAGACAGCTTTTGTGTAAACAGCTAGCGAGAGATAATGCTAATGAAGACTGTAGGAAGATCATAGAGGCTCTCCCAGGAGACCCCTCGATACCAGAGATGGTCCGAGCCTGTGCCAAAGTGGGCTCTGTGGGGCACAAAATGTCTGCTCTGGCAGCTGCTCTAGTATCAAAACAACCAGGCTGCCAGGGTGGTTCCAGGAAGCAAAAGAATGCTCAGGGCAAGGCACGGCAGGTGCAGCAGAATAATAAAGGAAAAGGAAAGTTCTTGTGTGCTGGATGTCACAAGCTGGGTCATTTTGCTGATCAATGTAGATCTAGATATCATACCAATAGTCAGCTTTTGGGGGATTCGGGAAACGTGTACAAGAGCGCACGGGGGACCTGCGCTCTGACACAAGTGAGTTCCCAGGGCACAGTCCCCCCACAGGCCTACTCAGCCAGCTTAGAGGCAGCACCCAGGGGGCAGCAGGAGTGGATGTATACACCGCAACAACAGTTACATTAGATTCTAGTCATGCATATAAGGTTCCCCTGGATGCTTTTGGTCCTCTAGGTCAAGGCTTGAGTGTGCTGCTTGTGGGAAGATCTAGTGCAACCCTACAGGGGATTTTTGTACACCCAGGAGTCATTGATGCTGACTTTATGGGACAGATTTGTGCCCTGATTTCTACTCCTTTCCCCCCTGTTACCATCCCTGAAAAAACTCGCATTGCTCAACTTGTGCCTTTTAAGTCCTGAGTTCCTAGGACTGCTGATTGGACTCGCGGGGATGGTGGCTTTGGATCTACCGGACTGCCCCAAGTCCTTTGGTCTGCCTGTATCTCTACTCAGCGACCTCAAATGACGTGCACCCTGAGTCTGCCAACTGCCAGCCCGCCGCAAATTCAGCTTCGAGGTCTCATCGACACTGGGGCAGATGTGACGATCGTCTCCTTCTCTGCGTGGCCTCCGTCCTGGCCCTTGACTCCTATGGGTTCGGCCATTGAGGGATTGGGAGGTACCACGCAGACATTTGTGAGCCAGCGTCCCGTGCTGATCAAAAACCCAGAAGGGCAAACAGCTACGGTCCGGCCTTATGTCACTGCAGCCCCACTTAACCTCTGGGGGCGGGATGTTTTGGCAGCATGGGGGGTGCGGATTGGGACACATTTTTGATAGGGGCCACTGTGGCGAAGGGCACACAGCTTTCCATGCTGCCTTTACGGTGGCTGGTGACCAAACCCATCTGGGAAAACCAGTGGCCCCTGGCTAAAGAGAAATTGGTTGCCCTTCGTGAATTAGTCCAAGAACAGTTACAGCAGGGACACATTGAGCCTTCCACTAGTCCCTGGAACAATCCCATTTTTGTGATCAGGAAAAAATCTGGGAAGTGGAGATTGTTGCAGGATCTCCGCAAGATCAATGCAGTCATGGAAAGCATGGGGGCACTGCAGCCTGGCATGCCATCACCTACCATGCTTCCCATGGGGTGGAAAATCCTGATCCTTGATTTAAAGGATTGTTTTTTTACTATTCCATTGCATTCTGAGGACAAATGCAAGTTTGCTTTCACAGTACCTACGATCAACAACGCTGAACCCGTGCAGAGGTATCAATGGAAAGTTTTGCCACAGGGCTGCAAGAACAGCCTGACTATTTGTCAGTGGTATGTAGCTCAGGCCTTATCTGGAGTCCGTGAGCAGTTCCCTGAAGCTTATTGCTATCATTACATGGATGACATCCTGGTGGCAGCATCCACCCAGGATGAACTGCTGAGGATACAGCCCCAGCTGTTCGGAGCTCTGCGTTCTTATGGCCTGCAAGTAGCTCCGGAAAAAGTTCAGCAGCATCCTCCTTGGAAATACCTAGGAGTCAAAATCTTAGATCGAACCATTTACCATCAAGAGGTGCAATTCGTGGATTCTATCAAAACTCTGAATGATGCCCAAAAATTGATGGGTGTCATCACGTGATTGCGTCCTTACTTGGGGCTAACCACAGCACAGTTGTCCCCATTGTTCAATCTTTTGAAGGGGGACCCTGATCTGAATTCGCCTCGAGAGCTGACTCCTGAAGCGCAGCAAGTGCTGGAGGAGGTTCAGCAGGCTGTTTCTGCTCGGCAGGTTTATCAGGTGGATCCATCCATTGATATCACTGTTTTTATTACTTGTCCAGAGTCTCATCCTACAGGTATCATTGGCCAATGGAGTGAACAATGGTCTGATCCTTTGCACATTTTGGAATGGATCTTTCTGCCCCATCAACCGAAAAAGATGGCCCCCACAGTATTTGAATTGGTTGCTCAATTGATAATTAAATGCCGTCAGCGGTGTTTGCAGTTAATGGCAGCTGACCCTGGGAAAATTATCCTCCCAATATGGCGGGAGGAATTTGAATGGAGTCTGACCAACAGTGCCTCCTTACAGAGTGCGCTGCAAAACTTTTCAGGGCAGGTTGCTTATCATCTGCCCAGCCACAAACTGTTGCAATTAGCAGGGTCAGCTGAATTGTCCTTTCGGCAAAAAAGTAGTTGGGTGCTGGTGCAAGGACCCACCGTCTTCACTGACGGTTCAGGAAGAACGGGGAAAGCCATTGTTACATGGAAGGATGAGTCTGAGTGGCAAGTGCTGGAAGGCCATGAGTCAGGCTCAGCCCAGTTAGTCGAACTAAGGGCCGCAACCATGGCATTCCAGCGGTTTTCTCAGGTACCACTGAATTTAGTTACTGATTCTGCTTATGTAGCAGATCTCGCTAAGCATTTAGATTGTGTGCTCCTGAAAGAAGTTGATAATGAGCATCTGTTTCAGCTGCTGAAGTCTTTGTGGTGTGTAATCCAAGCTCGAGTTCACCCATATTACATTCTGCATATTCGGAGTCATACCAATCTACCAGGTTTCATAGCAGAAGGTAATGCCACGGCTGATAGGTTAGCTAACCCTGCTTGGGTAGCACCTCAGCCTCAGAAAATTGCACAAGCTAAGGCATCGCATGATTTTTTCCACCAAAGTGCACATACTTTGCAAAAACAGTTTCATTTAACACCGACTGAAGCTCGTGACATTGTCAGTTCTTGTGCTGACTGTCATGGACTTGCAGCACCTCTGCCAGCGGGGGTGAACCCCAGAGGGTTGAAAGCCCTGCAGCTTTGGCAGACAGATGTTACCCACATTGCTGAATTTGGCAGACTTAAGTATGTGCATGTGTCTGTTGACACCTTTTCATCTGCTATGTGGGCATCTGCTCACACCGGGGAAAAAAGTCGTGATGTTATTGCCCATTGGAAAATTGCATTTGCAGTCTTGGGCATACCTTCTTCTGTGAAAACTGACAATGGGCCTGCCTACGCCTCACAGAAGACACGACGATTTTTACAGTTATGGGGAGTTTCACACGTATTCGGTATCCCACATTCTCCCACTGGGCAGGCTATTGTCGAACGCGCTCATGGTACCCTGAAACGTGTTCTAGAAAAACAGAAAACGGGGATGGTTGGAGAAACTCCACACAGCCGGCTGGAGAAAGCCTTGTACACAATCAATCACCTCACAGTGCAAAAGAATTCGGATAACCCTGTCATTTTGAATCATTTTCTTTCATTGCAGTCCTCAGGCGAGGTGCACCTGCCTCGAGCGAAAGTTTGGGTGAGAGACCTAACCACCAACAAGTGGCAAGGCCCGTGCGAGCTCATCGCTTGGGGTCGCGGGTATGCATGCGTTTCCACAGATACTGGGGTACGGTGGGTACCTGCAAGGTGCGTTCGCCCTGATCTGCAGCACCAGAGGCCGAAGGCAGCCAACAGGCGACCCTCAGATGATGAGCAAGATACCGATCATCACTCAGATGGTCCTTCTACAAGCAGAGAGTGAACATTCTTACCTGTCGACAAGTTAGACTGTCAGTTAGAACAGACTAACAATGTTTTATTTGTTGTGTGTGTGTGTGTTAGTTTACTGAACTAGTTGTGTTAGAGTCAACCATCAAATCCTTGCAAAGAGAACAATCCTTAAACATCAAAACATAAGCCAAAATTCTAGATCAGCATCCATTCCAAGTTCTGTTAAAAGAAAACTCTTGTGCTGTGTTTGTTCTCTCTCCTGCAAGGGCCCAGCAGGACGTGATAAACACTGCCTTTTTATTTTTTTCTGACAAAAGGGGTGAATTATGGATGCTAAATCTGAACCAGAGTGCCTGTACAAATTACAGGACGCATAGTTCCTCAGGCTTGCCTGAGAAAGTAGTCTGGGAAAAACATGAGAAGGAATTAAAACAATCCTCAGGGACACAAAACAGCCTTGCAGGTGTTGTTTTCTATTCCTTGTTTTCCTTGCAGGAGAAAGTCAGGGGGGTGGTGAGCCCCACTGACCAATGATGGTGTTGTAGCAGTTTACCAACCAATAAGAGTTTCCTTTCTGTACTTTCCACGTATCTGTCTATAAAACAGGCCTGGAGCAATAAACTAAGGCATTCTTCTGTTCTGACTCCCTTGAGAGTCTGTGTCGTTCTTTTTGCCGTTCCTAATTAGAACGACAACTACTGGGACTCCCTTTCTAACAGAGTGGCAGAGACGGCTTCAGTGAGAAAATGGTATGCCCAGACTGAATATTACTGTAACATCTTTTCAATAACAGAAGGAGCTATAAAAAATCTGGCCATACAAGAAACTGAGAGCTTGGCTGATGGCCACAAAAAAACTGTTTCTGTAATGAAAGTAGCCCCTCCTTTCTCCCCCAAAAAATCAACAAACTCTTGGTTCACAGATGCTTCTGCTAAGCGAGAAGGAAAGGTATGGAGGTACCGGGCAGTAGCTCTTCACACTTCCTCAGGTGAACAAATAGTTACTGAAGGAGAAGGTAGTGCACAAGTCAGTGAATTAATAGCTGTTTGGAGTGTTTTCAAACGCGAGGCACAGAATACCTCTGTAGTTTATATTTACACTGACTCTTATGCTGTGTTTAAGGGATGCACAGTGGCTTTCATTTTGGCAACAAAATGATTGGGAAGTAAATAGGATTCCAGTGTGGCAGAAGGAAAAGTGGCAAGAAATTTTAAGCATTGCAACCCAAGGAAATTTTGCTGTAGGATGGGTGGCTTCGCACCAAAAAAGTGGGGATTCAGCTGGTGATTGGAACAATGTAGTTGATGAGTTAGCAAGAATAAGTCCCCTAAAGGAGGAACCTGTTACAGATGACTGGGATCACTTATTAGAGTGGCTGCATGTAAAAAGACAACACACAGGTGTAAAGGATTTGTATAAAGAAGCTTTTGCCTGCAGTTGGTCTGTTTCCAGAGAAATGTGCAAAACATGTATATCAGCCTGTGAGCAATGCAGCAAATGGCTAGAAAGACACCCTTTGAAAGATGACCCTTTGCACTTAAGAACAGGCAAAGGACTTTGGGAAGCATGGCAAGTCGATTATATCTGCCCTTTCAAACAGTCAGGAGGTAAACACTTTGTGCTGGTAGGAGTAGAAATTGTGTCTGGGTTAGTTCAAGCTGATGCCTTTAAAAGAGCCACTGGTGACAACACTGTTAAGGCCTTACAAGGATGGTTTGGAACTTTCCCAAAACCGCAGGAAATTCAATCTGATAATGGTTCTCACTTTACTGCTAAAATTGTGCAAGATTGGGCAAAGGGTGAGGGAATTTAGTGGACCTTCCACACCCCTTACTACCCTCAAGCTAATGGGATTGTAGAAAGAACCAATGGTCTCCTTAAGCGACTCCTGAAACCCCATGAGGGGAATTGGGATGTTTGGTTAAGAGAAGCTGTGAAAACTATTAATGACAGATGGGGAGTAAATGGGTGTCCCAAAATCACTGCTTTTTGTCCAAAAGCTCCTAACATCATTCCTACATCATGGGGACAAGTTGATTCTAAGAATCCAGCACACTACCCTGGTCAGCCAGTTTTGGTGGACCTCCCCACAGTAGGGGAAGTGCCACTGATACTGAAAGTTCCTTTGAACAAGTATGCGTGGGTAGCATCTGATGCCTTGGGGAAGGAGCATTAGATAAACACACACTGGATAATTCCTTCATTTCAATCTCCTGCCCTTATGTGGCAGAATTTGTTGTTTCTTTTATTTTTACAGAAGAACTCTGAGGGACATGAAGATTAAATAAGCCATGATAACACTACTGATCCTTATTTCATCCTGCTGCATGTAAGAGACGGTCCAAAGATTCCCTCATCTGTCTCACAACCGTCTCAAGGACAGAGACTGAGACCCTGAATATCACAAGGGACTTGGTTTGGGGGTTTGGGCCTAGCTGAGATGGATGTTTGCTAAGTGATTGTTTGCAGGTGGTTGCATGGTACACTGCTCTCATTCCTGCTGGTGAGCAGAGGCTTGGTAACCTGCGCAACGGGTTTTCCACGACTCATGGCTCTCATTCCTACTGGTGAGCAGAGGCTTGTGCGTGGTACCCTGTGCAATGGGTTTTCCACAACACCTTGCCCTCGTTCCTGCTGGTGAGCAAAGACTTGCAAGACATGGATCGCTCTGTACCCTACACCTGCTCCCTGCGCAATGGAATTCATCACAATGATCATCAATCTCATCTGGTTTTGGCCCTGAGCCCCTCGCTTTGCAAAAGGCTATAAAATTATACCCCAAACTTACCTTCCTTTGAGATCTCCCCAACGGACAGAAGACTCTGCGTCGTTGGACGGCTGAGTGGACTTCGACGTTGGTAGCTATAATCCCCTTACTCTCTTTTCCTTATGCTTTGCTTTCTCCTCTTTTCTCTCTATTGCATATTAGTGCTGATGAGCACTCAATAAAGTGTGTTTTGCTGTTTAAGTCCTTGGTTTGCTGATAATCTTTTGTACTCTAAGACCGACTAAAAGAACCACATCACGAATCCCACCTTGCGGATCATGACACTGCAATACCATGGCCAAAACTCAACTGAGTGACCATGGTCTGAAGCTGTCATCAGCAACTATATTGTAGGACACTACCCCAGAGATCGTCAGAAAAATCTAGCAACCATAGTACTGCATGATTCTGATGTGTACTGTTTGGGTGACTGGGGGTGGGATCGGAAGGATTGGGTTAGAGTGCTAACAGGAACAATTGGTGAGGAAATTAAGATAGGATGTAGGAAAATAGAAAAATCTCGTTATGAGAAAGCCTCCACCATTACAGTTGCTGGTAACCTTTTTGAACCAAATGCAACCAGCAGTTTGCACCCCAACATTTCAGCAGAATATTGTCCCATGGAAGACTGGAGATGTGACAAATATGATCCCCTCATATTGTGTTGCCGCCAGAAGAACATTGGAAACTACACACTAGATCCTAGCACCAACAATGTTGAAATCACGAAGCTCTGCAAAAAGGAACCCAATGACTGCTGGTACAATTTCACCTTGACTAGACCAGATTATATGATTTACAATTGGCAAAATAACCCAGTTAATCAATCAGGATTTGCAGGTTTAGTTCACAGGTTTAAAATAAATGCTGTAGCAAGGCCTATATTAAGTGTAATAATCACATATCATGGTGTGAACACCCCTTTTGTGCTGAATGACAAAACTAACATTTTCCTGTCTTTTATGTTAACTCAAGGTGATGATGTTTCAATACGCTGCAGACTGAGTACCGGATCCCACACTGAACCCGTACACAGTCATGTCACCGGATCTTGTGGCCAGGTTATATCTTGTCAAACTCGGAGTCAGGATTGTTGGCTGAATTTAACAGCTGTACAATTGTCCTCTAAAGATGTGTGTGGTAAAAACAATACCAAATACTGGGGAGAGCTTAATGTTCATGTTGTAATACCTACCACCCAACCACCGATTAAATTGACACCAAGGATTTTTGAGATTGGACCATATATAATCGGGAAAACTGGCCAACAGAAGATATTATTTAATTCGGCATGGTCTCTCAAACAAGTCAAATTGCTAATGCAGAACAATGTCTCAGAGATTCAGCCAGCTTGTTCACCTTTTTTGCAGACTTCCTTTGAGGGGTGGACAACCTGGTTGCAAAAACGCAATCCCTTTCATAAATGAATGACAAGAGATATAACCGGTTTTGTGGGATCAGGACTAGGAATTTTGAATAGTATTGATTCAGAAGTATTAATGAATAAATGGCTGCTGTAACTAAAGATTTGACCAAAATACAACAACCACTGAAGTCATCTTTGACAGCTTTGGGAACCCAACAGTGGTTGCTGTTAAACATATTGCCAAATTGAGAAAAGGTAAATGTGAATGATCACAAATTGATAATTGACGCCCTTGGTGCTACACAAAACAATGTTTCTCTGGCTCTTAGCTGTGTTCAAGACCAATTGTGGATGCAGTCAGTTGCTGCATCAATTATCAGACAGGGCAAAGAAGGCACCTTTCCTACCGAGATGCCAATAATTTTGAAAAAGAATTTAAATCTTGGTGAAATTTGGTGAATTTTACCTATGACCCCACCACAAACACAGCCACAGCTTTTGTGTTGACAATACATAATGCTTCAGTACATTCAGTATTTCCTATCATTGCACTGGGGCTGAATCATGACGGAGCTATTCTCTATCCTTTAGAGCATAGGGAATGGGCCCGTCAGACTGGTGGGAGATGGCAAACTGTTGCTTTAGAAAACTGTATTATCTGGGAACAACAAGGGTTTATTTGTGAAGGTAATGCAATCAAAACTCAAGACATTTGTTTACACACAGAACAGAATACCTGTCATTTTGAAATCTATCCTAATGAGACTTCTGAAACAGTGCTTGTGTATATAGGCAATGGATGTATATGGTTGAGAACTGCTTGTGATAGTATACTTGTAGAAAACATAGTAGTGAATACTAAGAATCATTCAAATTTTTGTGTATGCAATTTTACTGATATTGTAGGTTGTGACTTTTCTTATTTAGCTCCAGTTACTTCATATTATCTTTTGCAGTTTAATTATACTTTGATTCATCATTTAGTGCCTGCTCCAATTGGAATGAACTTTACTCTGGTGAGGCAATTGTTGCTTCACCAGGATTTAATCGAAATTTTGGAAAAGATCAAAAAGGATGGACAAAAGACCTTAGTTATGGTTCATCACAATGTAAAAGAAATACACTGTGTTTTGGAAAGAGTAAGGAACGATGCTGAACATGAGTGGTGGGACACTTTCTGGGTGGTCACCAACTGCTACAGGTGTTTTGAACAAATTGTGTCATCCCATCATTATCCTCTTGGTTTTAGTTTTACTTGGTTTTGTTCTATCAGCAATGTTGTACATCATGAATCGGAGAATGATGAAGTGGTTGACACAGTTGACTTCCATAATGAATGCACACAATATGGTTGGTGCTTTACGTGTTGCTGATACCCCTAAGGTTATTGACACTCGACGAACTACGCAGGCACTACAATAAGTAATTGGCCGTTGTGACTATGAGGTTAATAATTTTATTATGTTGTATTTTAGAATGAAATTGATTGTTTTATGATAAGAAACCAATATGTAAGACTTAATTGAAATTATATATATTGATTAGTTTTTCTTTTGAAATCAATATATTGATTTTTGTTGGTTTTGTTTTTTCTTTTTCCTTTTTCTGTCCCTTATCTTTTCCCTACTACCTGTCACTGTTTTTCCGGGATACACTACCAGATGTAACGAGTCCTGAAGACTTCAACAGAAGAATTTTGCAGCAGCACTATGACATTGTGCAGAAAGACCTCACTTGATGACGATCATGAGCCACAGGGTGGCTCAGTCGTTCCTCATAGGGTTTGTGTTCCAAGCCCCTCACCAGCCATGTCTCCCTCCTCGCACCTCAACTTCCTTCCAAAACTGAGGGGCCCAGGACTGGACACAGTACTCAAGGTGCACCCTCACCAGTGCCAAGTATAGGGGGAGAATGACCTCCCTGCTCCTGCTGGCCACACTATTCTTGATACAGGCCAGGATGCCGTTGGCCTTCTTCGCCATGCAGTAGCTAGTGCATCAACATCGGGGAAAGCCCTGAGTGCCTACGCACAGACTGCCTGATTAAATAGTTTGTGTGGTCATCCCTCCTCTCAGATCTCCAGTCATTGGGGGCTAATCCTCACTGTCATTGTTTTCTTTATGTTAAGCTGTTTCTGTGCCTTCACTCGCCACAGGTGGTGTGGAAGACAACATGAAAGTGACAATTTGGTTAAGAGATTGGATTACACCATTAGAATGTTTCTCTCAATTATCTTACCTTTGTATTGTCAGTTAGGGGTGGGCCAAAAGTGGGAAAATAATTTTTTAACCATAGGAGAAGTAGCAAAAACCATTAACCTTAGCAATTGTTGGGACTGCGGAGGGCCAGGAGGATCTAAAAACTGGCCATGGGTGGCCAGCCCAGTCAAGCCTAAATGGTGGGTAAGCACCCTGGTTGAGGTCCATAATGGAACAAAATTTTAGGATGAAGAAGGAAGTCCATGGTGGCTTCATTCTTCTGAAAGAGGCATATATTATCTAAATAAAACAGGAAGCATATACGGTGGAAAAGGTGTTTGTGACTGGACTTTATCTTTGGGTTTAGATTGTTGGACCCCCAACTTCCCTCCTTATGATTGTTCCAGATATTGAGGCAGATGGAATCAAACACATGTTAAGCTCACTAATGGTAGCTGGGTAAGGTGTTCCTTCTATAATCAAAAGGATTTTGAAGGCTGTAAAGCAGTGGGGAAGGATAAGTTTTTTGACCCCTTATTTTTAAGCTGCCCCGAGATAATTCCACAAGTAAGACACCTGTTGTCTGTGACTATCAGTGGAAATGGCAACACTGGAAGGGAACTCAAACCCTTTTTACTAGGTTCTGGTTCAGATCTAACAAAACAGATCTGGGATATAACGGTAGGTGGAAACCTCATGTGGGAGCTTGGAAATGCAAATATTGTGATTCTTATGGCAAGGCAACTATTGTTGGGGGACCACTAGGCCCTGGAAGCAAGCTGTATTTTGACCCACGAGTTGATGATATAAATTGAAAAGGTCCCTTGCCAATGGGACCTGGGCTTTAAAAAGGCATTACTGGATTTGTGGCCAATATGCTTACCGCAGGTTACCCCCAAACTGGTCAGAGATGTGTTATGTAGGGTATATTAGACCATTGTTCATTTTGCTACCACAAGTTCAGGGAAATCAGTTAAGAATCAAGATATATGACAATCTAATGAGATAAAAAACGGTCAATTGATGCATTCCTGGCTGGAGGGAGCTCCAAAAAGTGGAGCAAAGTTGAAGAAGCAAACCTGAGCGAATCATACAACGGTTTTGACCAGCGCCTGGAAATCCAAAAAAATCAATATCAGGTGCCAGAGAACCCATTTATGATTTAAATTGGATAATTAGGTTACAAGTTGTCTTTGAAATAATAACCAACCAGACAGCTACAGCTTTTGACCTTCTTGCCGACCAGTCCACTCAGATGAAGAATATGGTATTTCAACATTGGATGGTATTAGATTATCTATTAGCAGTAGAAGGGGGAGTGTGTGGCAAATTAAATGACTCAAACTGCTGTTTGCAAATAGATGACAATGGAAAGGTGGTAAAATAGATAACCAAAGGAATAAGGAAGTTAGCTCATGTACCGGTCCAAATGTAGAATGGATGGGACTGGGGTATGTTTTCATGGTTGCTTGTGGACTATGGGTTAAACTGTGGAGGAAGCCCTGTCCTCCGACAGGCTCCCTCCCTGGAGATCTGTCCCCTAAGATAAGACAAAACCGCCTAGTCATGGTGACTAAGCTATGGACCCCTTCCTGCTTCAGGACCCCATGTTTTCTCCCTGTTAACTATTGGTCATCTTATCCCAGTCTCAGACCACTGGTCCCCTTCCCAGTTCTCCCCTTCCCTATAAAAACCCCAGCTTTTCCACAGTTCAGTGGTTAGATCATCACTGGCCCCTTCGCTGAAGCCTGCAATAAAGGACCCTGCGGAACACCACATGGTCTTCCCGTCTCTTGTCTATGCGCGGCTGGGGTAACCCTTGAACGGTGCTGGCTGAGCTGATCACTGCAAGAGCAGAAATCACTTTGTAAAAGAGCTGATCACTCAAGCCTCTGCCTACACTCCTAAGGGTTATCCCTGGCTGGAAACTTCCTGGAACCCCTCGGACAGTGGCTTCTTTCCCGGGATGCCTATCTGGGCTTGATGCCGGCAGAACTAGGGGTCGGAGAGATCCCCAGACCCAGTCGCAACATTAAACAAATGCTTTTTTTCCTCTTATGTGCTGTAGAAACTCTAATCTTTTTACCATGCATGATCCCTTGCTTAGTGCAACTTATTCAACATGTGATCAAGGGGATGGAGGTAATAGCCATGCCTACAGATCCAGAAATGGCTACAAAAGGACGGAAAATGATGTCACTGCAAATAATTGCAAAACCAAAAAAGACCCTGTCGTGGTTTTAAAGCAGTAACTAAAAAATCACTAGAAAACTTACTTATTTCTTGCTGTGAGATATGGATTAGGACAAGAGCAAAACAGGCTTAAAACTTAAAAGGAACCAAGAAAGTTTATTAACAAAAACTACAAAAATAGGAAACCAGAATAAAACCTCCAGAAATGCTTTTTTCCCCCAACTACCCAACCATTCCCTTGTTCACATGATAACATAGAGACAAAAAAACTTTGGTGGTTAAAACAGTCACAATTTTTGAAATAGTCTTTTCATCAGTCTTTGTAGAGAAAAAGAAGTCATCTTCTGCTAATCTATGGAGTTTTTCACAAGAAAACTAATTTTCTTCATGGCTTTCTATTTTTCTGATGCCAGCTGCCCGGAAATTCTGCCATCAGTTCTCTCCTCCCATTTCACATCACTGTGAGGTGTGTTATGGGTCAAATGAGTCTAGGGATGTCATTTTTAAGGATGAGTTATTCAAAGGCAAAAGTTATCTTCATCTGTTTTTGTGAGCCTCTCTGGAAACAGAAGTTTTCTCTTTGCCTCTTAAAGGCCACAAATCTTCAACTATTACCTCTCTTTTTCTGTTCTAGCTTCTCATAGGATCACAACTACTTCACCATTTGCTTAAAATCCACACTTTGAAATACTCCATTCCCCCCAATATACTCTGTCATGAATTAAAGGAGTTTTTTTCAGAACACTACTGTCCATCTCCATACGTTTAACAGAAAAATATTTCAGCTTATTAAAGCATCTCCTTATTTCTCTCCCCTATCTGAAGCTTAATTCTTTTCTTGACTGTCTTTGATAGTTTATGGTGTCTCTTTACATGTTGATCACACTCTCTCTTCCACTCTCTCTGGAAAAAAGATTAATCTGCAAGTCTCATCCAGGTAGTAAAAGAGTTAAAGTCTTGATCAAGCTGCAGATTTTCATGGTGTCAGGTTTCTGTTCAGCGGCAGAAACTGCAGCCAAGCTGGGGAACCGGCCTGGCTCCAGCCTGGGCCCGCTCCCCCCCCCACCCCCGCCCCCACTCCGCAGCCTTGTCCGGCCTGGTGGGGGGGAGTGAGGAGGCTGAGCCAGAGCCCGTTACCTCTTCAGAAGCCAGAAACCAAAAAGAGAAAGAAATTCCTGGACTTACATCTTAAGATGGTGTTCACAAGTTGATCTCACATTTCAATGGTCAAAGCCACTGTAAATTCTCAGAAATGGTTAGCTATTGGCCAGGAGAAAAAACTCCCATCAGCCTCCAGCAGTTTCAACTTCCCTAGCTCTCAAAGCTAATCTTAAAGGTGTAGAACTTAATATATAACATAAACCAGCCATTTGGGGATACCAGTATCATAAAGTCACCCCAGGACAGACCCAGGAACAGAAAATTAAGCCAATGATAGCTAAAGTTTGTAAAGACAGTTACTGAGAAAATAAAAAAGGAGGGATTGAGAGGAATGAGGGTTTTGTCTTTACAAACTCTCAGGCTGATGGTAGATAAGGCCAGATACTGAGAAGTGAAAGAAGCAATGGATAATTCCATAGGAATTCCACTAATTGACACAGACTCTTACTCATTCAAGACTCTGCTAAATCTCTACATTTAGAGAAAAATAACAGAGACACAAGGAAAAAGAAAGGGGGGGGTACACATTAGAAGGAGGTCTGTATTAAGCGATTTTGGAAGTCTGTACCTCTCAAGTACCTCAGCCAATGGGGAAAGAGAGGGAAAAATGCGGCCGAGAAATTAGAATAAAAAGGAGGCTGCGTCCTCTAACAGTTTGTGAGACCCCGGGAGAAATGCCCATGACCTCTCCCTTTATTAGAATGAAATTACAGGACTCCTCTGTATCCTCTTTGGACATAAACCTCTGGTGTTTGTGGATTAATTTTCCTGACACCTGGGCACCCCTCCCTCTGCTTGTTTTCTGGTATCAGGGTCTTAAAGAGACAGTAACAATTTTGGACACAGTTAGACAAGGAATGCAATAACATTTTGAGTCACCCAGGACAGAAGTCCACATCTTTCTTTTGATGAGGACACCAGACCTCTACGTGGTACTCCAGGTGGGGTCTCACGAGGGCAGAGTAGAGAGGGACAATCACCTCCCTTGACTGTGGAGACAGAACTGGATGGAGCTGATAATGAACAGAGCTGGTAGGCAGGACGTTAGCAAACCTGTTCATATCAGGTTATGCTTCCAGAATGTTCTTAGTTCTCTCCCCTGATTGGTTGTCGTTTCCCACATTATTTTTAATATTCCTAATCTCAGTTTGTAGCTGGAACCCTGCCTTTGGACCCACCCTCAGATCTTCCATATATATACACTGTTGTACTCACCCTTTTCATGTCTTTTGTGGTTTGTGAGGTGCCTCCACCCAGGGAGGCAAAGATTTAGTTTAAGATAAGTATTGTTAAAGTGAGAGGTGTGGCTTTGAAGCCCGGGAAGAGTGGATGCCATCCCTCTGCCTCGGGGGATGGGCCCTGTGGGCCCTAGAGGAGTTGCCCTACCCCAGACCCTCATGGGGTTGCAGTCCAGGGTGTTCTGATTGGTTTTCTGCCCCTGGGGTTTCTCCCTTGCTGTGTCCCTGTTGGACCCCGACCTGGAGCTCTGCCCTGGCTCTACCGCATAAAACCCACCACCCTGCCTCTGTTCTGGGCTCTCTGTCTCTGGATTTAAGCTGAGTTTGTTCCTGTGTTGAATAAATGGTTTCCTGAGATGAACTAAGCAGAAGCCCGTCTCGTTGAATCCCATGTCAGTCACCAGTAACTGTAGCCTCCCTGGACATGATCCCGCAGCTGCGGAACACTACAGTGGTTGACCCTATGCTGTGTGTTTGCCTTTTGCCATTTGTTATTTTGCCATTGAAGCTGGTTTACTTTTTGGGTCACCCAACTGTGCCCAACGTGTTTATTTGCCACACCACTCCTGGCTGACCCGGGTCTGAGGTCGCATAAGCTGAAAGGTGACGAGTGGCACCTGCACATGGACCATGATATTCAGGGTCTCCTGTGTTGGGTTTGTTCAGCGGGGAGTGCTGCACCAGTAAGCATTTCCTCTCCACCACAGTTTTTGGATAGTGCCAGGCCTGGCCAGATTTTTCGGTGTCTTAGGTGGACATTGGAGGAGCAACCAGCCGACCCGTGAGAGGTAAGCGGAGAGGGGACATTCCACCTGTCATCCTACCCTAACCAGGGAGGTATATCTTATCCCAATCCAAGTTTTAAGATGGGCTCTGGAATGTCAACTGTAGAATGGGATGTATATGGATGTTTTAAGTTAATTTTATCAGCTCATGGGAAGAAGGTCAGGAAGCGAGAGCTAAAAATCATCATAAAGTGTCTCTTTGCAATTTTCTCGGCAGCATGACAAGCAGCGCAATACTAGAAACATTGAAACTCAAGGAAAAGTGCCGCCACCCCGTCCACCACTATATCCCTGGAAGGGAGCTCCCCTTTGCAGAGCAGGCAGCGGCTGGACCAGAGCGAGACATGCCTGTAGCTTCTCTCCCCACCTCGTGTTGCAATCCCAGTGTTATAAATGCAAAGGCAAATTTAGGTTAAATAAAAGAACAGTTTATTATAAAACAATTTTTATAATAAAAATAAACAACGAGGAAAAACCACAATAAAATAAACAGCGCAGCGCTGGGTGGACAGGGGTCTATACCCAAAGGTATAGGTGTTCCCAAATCCACGAAGGAGGGTAGACTGTCCGGGGTTTTTATAGGGATTTTGTGTCCTGAGGCCAAAACTCTGAGCAGTTACTGTTCAACAAAGAGTTTAGATGGCTGGTTGAATGAATTTCCTGGAACCGTGGAACTGAATCAATAGACGACTGGGCAGAGTCCTCTCGTATGTAAAAGTTCTGAGTGCTTCTTGATTGTATCTTCGGTTTGGGCTCTCAGAGTGAAGTATCCAAGTCCAGTGTGGAGTAGACATATCTCGGCCTGGCTCCTTTCTTTGTTTGGCTTAACCTGCTTTTTCTTTCAGGCTGATGAACATCGCCTAGGGTCGTTACCGCCTGAATGGGTAGTTACTGCTGGGTTTGGGGAAATTCTTCGGCCACACTATATTTTATATACTTTTTACATTGTTACAAATCTAGTTATATACTTATTTATTCTTTCACGAATTTTTATCCAAGGTTACATTTATCACAGTCCCCCGCCTAATAATTTATCACATTTAAAATTCGTGTTATTTCATTCATTTCTAGTAGTTTTAACTATATTTGTCTTATTCCCAGTCTGTAAGTGAATTCTCACAGTATTCTTGAGAAGGTTTGTTTTTATTTTCAAATTTCTTTAAGGCTTCAACTGCCTTCTGGTTCTCTCTTTTCTCCTCTAACTTCAGTAGTTTAGAGAAAAGAGTGGGTTTCCCTGGTGCTTTTTCTGGGTCAATTGGAAGAGTGGCAATTTGCATTCCTTGCACAACAGAATGAATCAACCTGATGAAGCAAGGAATCAGACACGGGAGAAAGATGATTCCGGCAATTGAACAAGATATAAAGAACACTAACTTTTCCACCAAGCTCCCTGTCCAAATATTTGGTCTCACCAGGAGGCTTGCAGAATTGAGTTCCATTTTTGAACTGCTTCCTGCCATGGGTAGTTCCCGTTTTAATTCTTTCTTTTGTTTATTTAATGTTTCAAAGAGGGGAGCTCCCAGCCTTTGTTTATTCTTGCCGGATCATCTCAATATTCTTTCAGGCCTTCTAGTGCTTGGAAGGGATTGGCCCCAGAGCTTTTGTACCAACATAGTTCAATTATTTCAACTCATTCGCAGTGACTACCCCGGGTGCGACTCCAATAGCCTGCGGGTGGTTCAGGTTGCTAAGTTTTTGATTTACTGTCAGAATTCACTGTGAGTGTGCTTACACATGGGGTATACCCTACTAAATCAGTGAATTCTTTTCTTTCTCTGCTAATGCAGACGGTACCAATTATCCTTTGGTCTATAACCCATCCCTCGGGTCTTTGTTTTGTTTTTGACATTTTAGAGCTTTCTCATTTTAGGAGTTGCTCTGGGGTGAATCCCTCTTCCTTCCAAGGCCACCTTTCAGCCGACTTTAAACCGCTACAGATCCAACAGTTAGATAGACCTAATTCTGTGGCTATTTCTTGCATTAGGTCTATGAAAAGATTCTGGTTGGGGGCTGGCAATCCCCAATTGCTGTATTGTCTCTCTAATTGCTCATAGTGCTCACTAAGGGAGTTAAGCTTCTCTTGTTCTAGTCTTTTTTTTTTTTTTTTTTTTTTTTTTCCGAATTTTTACTTCTCGCCTCTTTAGTTCTAGGGTTAGTTGTATTATTTTGTTTTCAGGGTCTATCCCTTCCTCATCTTTGGAGAAGCAGAACACTTGATCGAATTGTAAACATACTTGGTCATCATCACTTTTTAACAAATCAAGAATTATCGGTTCATTACTAAAGGAGGCTTTCTCTTTATGTTTTAAATTTTTACTTTCTCAATACACTTTCCCCCTTATGGTACACATTTTTAAGTTTGCTTTATTGTAACACAAAGGGTTGATTTTATAATATGCTAAAAGGTGGATTGTCTTTTTCCTCCTATTCAGACAGTTTTGTTACATTGGCTGCAGATTGGAATTGGAGGAAGCATTCCCACTTCTCTCTTATACTTGAAGTGGGTAGCTTTGGTTTTTCTTCTCATAGGAGTCTTAGACTGCCCGTCCTTAAAACTTGCCCCTGAGTGGTAACACTAGACCTCCCCCTTTAATTCACAAAGATTATACTGAGTGCTGTTAGACAAACAACGTTCCGGAGGACAGTTAATTATTCGTCTGGTATCTGTGGCAGTCCGACACTGCTCACACTTCCCCAGGAGACGCTCCCCCGGAGGTACCTCGGGAATCATTCCCTCGGCCAAGCACACGGCTAGACTCAGGACAGTCAGGATTCCCCACCGGTGTATCCCTCTGCCTTGCCCTTCGCCCGTATAGAAATATACGGTGGGGATTACCATCTTCTCGGCAGCAAGGATATTCTTCAGGGGCCCTTGTAGTCCTAATGGCGTACCTTCTCTTGAAAGCAGCCCACCGAGACGACTTAATTGTGTCTGTCCTGCACGGTACCTTGACTGTCTTTCGGCACTCAATTTCTAAAGTTTCTGCCTTGGAGTCTAGTTTACCTCTAATCCCCTTTTGAAAAAGCAGGTACCACTCAGGAGAGTCAAGTTCTAAAAACCCCGCCCGGGTGACAAGTATTAAGAAACGGCTAGTCAGCTCCTGTTCTTTAGTCAGACAATCGGTACACAATCCCTTAGGCTTGTACTCTCCCCAACAGTGGGTTACTCAAATTTGTTTACAATAAGCACATTTAAAATGTATAAATGGAAAACAATCACAGTTTGCGTTGATGTAACTTATCTGGTCTGCAGCTCTACGATTTTAGAACAATCATGTACTAATTTTTCTGAATAGAAACTGAGCAGGATTTTTGTGCAGTGGTTTTCAATTCCAAACCGGGTGAGCTGATTAAGATGGCTCCATATTTTAGAAGCCTGGAATCAGTCAGCCACTTCTCTGCTTTTTGCTGCAATATGTTTCTCACGTCGTGGGGAGTGTAAACTACCAGGGGAGGAAAAGTTATTTTCTTTGCTTCTCCCACTAACAGAGCCACTGCTACAATTGCTTGTAAACACGTAGGCCAACCCCGACTGATTGGATCTAAGATCTTTGAAGCCTATAGGCTTCCTTTTGTCTGCCCATTCCTGAGTCAGGACTCCCTGTGCTGTTTGTTTACTCACATTCACAAACAACTGGAATTCTTTATTCGTATCTGGTAGAGTTAGTACCGGGGTAGTCATAAGAACAGTTTTTAATTTCTGGAAATTAGACTCATCCTGTTCAGTCCACTTCAGCCTGTCAGTGTTTAATCTTTCATACAAAAACTTCACTTTTTCACTGAAACCCTCAATCCACTGCCTGCAATATCCCAAGAGCCCTAGAATTTGTCTAATTTGCCTTTTTGTTTTTGGTGCAGGCAATGCAAGGATGCCTGCTACTATCTCCGGGTCTAATTTTTTCCCTTGAGATATCCAATGTCTGAGGTATTTTATTTCAGGCTCTGTGAATTGCAGCTTGCATTTTGATACTTTCAAACCTTTCTTTCCTAGAAAGTTTAACAAGGCAATCGTGCTTTTCCTCACACTCTCTTCAGTCAGTCCAGCTATTAGCAAGTCATCTACATACTGCAAAAGCTTTGTCTTGTCCTCAAGAGTAAATTGGGTTAACATTTGTTCTAAAGCTTGTCTGAAAAGGTTCGGAGACTCCACAAACCCCTGGGGGAGGACCGTCCACCTTAGCTGTTGCTTAAGGTTTGTATCTGGGTCCTCCCACTGAAATGCAAAATAATCTCTACTCCTTTCATCCAGAGGGCAAGTCCAAAAAGCATCTTTCAAATCAATTACACTATACCACACATCTTCTGGTGTGAGTCTATTTAGTAAAGTATAGGGGTTGGCCACCACCGGGAATCTAGTCCGGGTCCTAGCGTTTACCGCTCGTAGGTCCTGGACCAATCGGAAGCTACCATCCGTCTTCCTTACAGCCAGGATGGGGGTGTTGTGTTGAGACATGCAAGGTTCTAAAGTTCCCCCTTTTAGGAGGTCATCAATTATTTGTTTCAACCCCCTTCTCCCTTCCATCGGGATGGGATATTGTTTAACTCTTATAGGGTCCTCAGAGTTCTCGATTTTTATTTCGATAGGTTTGATATCTAGCTTTCCTACCTCTCCTTTTGAATGCCATACTTCAGGGTTTATTTTCTCCTCATCCTTAGGAGTCAACTTAAATATTTTCACCACCAATTCAGAGTTTTTAATCATGATATTAATTCTTAAAGCGACAATCATGTCCCTTCTCAGCAAATTGTAATCTGCTTCTTCTACTAATAGCAAATTCCCTAAGCAAATTTTATTTTCAGATTCTATTTCCACATTTTTTATTATAGGTACTTCAAAGGGGTCTCCCTTTGCACCGATTACAAAAACTTTTTCTCTGCTAGCCACACATCCGTATGGCAATTTCTGCAGGGTACTTCTCTCTGCCCCAGTATCCACAAGAAAACTTACCTCCTGTCGTTGGGGTCTCACTTTTAACTTTATCAAGGGCTCCTTGGATGTTCTGGTCCCCAAATTAAAGAGCCCCTGACACCCCAAATCTTCTTGAAAAATTTTCTCATCTTTTATTCTTTGTTGACAACTCCGCTGAACGTGTCTTACCTGTTTACAGTAGTAGCATTCAGGGGGTTCTCTCCATGGGGCCGGGGCTGCCCGGTGAGAACCTCGACTTTTTCTGGGTAGTGTTTTAAACTTACCCTGCATCTGCTCTTGTTTCTGGACCTCTTTTACCGCAGTTACTAAAATCTTAGCTTGCAATTTCTGTTTCTCATCTTCTCTCCTCATGTATACTTTTTGAGCTTCCCTTAGGAGCTCCTGGAGGCTTTTATCTTGCCACCCCTTGATCTTTTCTAATTTTCTCCTAATGTCTTTCTAAGATTTAGCAACGAATTGTGTTTTTAACAGAACCTCCCCCACAGGAGAGTTCGGGTCAGTCCCAGAGTAAATCTGTAAACTTCGCCGTAATCTCTCGATCCATTCAGTGGGTGGTTCCTCTTTTCCTTGACATTCTCTAAAAACTTTGCTAATATTCTGGCCCCTAGGGACCGCTTCTCTTATACCTTGGACAATCATGCTCCTTAAATCCATCATGTTCTGTCTGCCTTCCTCCGTCTGTGCATTCCAGCTCGGGCTTACGCTAGGCCATTTCTGGTTACCTGGCGTCCCCTGTGGATTGCGTCTGTCCCAGTCTCTGATCCCGGCTTGTTTAATCATTTCTCTTTCCTCCTGATTAAACAATGATCTCAGGATTGCCATAAGATCGTCAAAGGTATAAATACTACTCCCTAAAAATTCATCTAACCTCTCAGCCACCCCAAGAGGGTCATCCAACAACCGCCCCATCTCTTTTTTTAAATGCCCTTACATCTCCAGAGTTAAGGGGTACATTCACAAAACCGATCACTCCCGGGGCCGTCGGTACTTCCCTGAGAGGGAGCAACCGGTGCCCCTCTTCACTCTCTCCCCATTCATTATCCGTCATTCTCGCTCTCAAACGGGTTCTACTTGCGGGAGGGGAATTGGTGATTGTGGGTTGCCTCCCTGTTATCAATTGTGGGAATTCTGCCGCCACCCGGCTGAAGGGAGGAATCCCCTCCGTTGTATGGGAGGGTCCCGGTTGTGGCGGCTGGACCGGCAGGGACGGATAGGGTGATCCCCAGCCTTGTGCAGGAAAAACCTCCGAGGAGGTTGCTGTGGTTACGGTGTTTACAGGCGGGGAAAGGGGAAGGGCTGCCGGCATCGCTGCTGGCCCCGAGTCTCCGGCTTGAGACACACGTATCTCAGTGGGTTGGTCTCGGGGGCCCAAGGGTGCTGAAGGCACCACTTGATCTGCAGAGGAAGGTCCCGCCGGTCTACGATATGGGGGTGGTAAGTGATCGAGGGGTTCCCAGGACTCAGCTCTCGACTCACGTTTTTCTTTTTGTTTTATTGGAAATAGCCCTACTCTGACATTTACCCAGAGCTTAGCATATTCCCTCTCCTCAGGATCTGAGGGGACCTTGTTCTCCACATAGGAGAATAACTTATTACACGTCTATTTTTCAAATGTGCCTAACACTGGCCAAGTGAGGTGACTTCTCAACTCCTGTCCTCCCCAAACCTCCATACAATAATGTATTAATTTCTCCTTTGATTTCCCCTTCTTCTGGGGACAATCTTCTCAGTGTTTTAGCATCCACCCCAAGGGACTCTCCAGTGGGATGTCTGGTGATTCCTCCCCCTGATCGGAGGAATCTTTCCCTGTGCTTCTTCCTTGAAGCTTACTCTTTTTCTGCCCCATACTTCGCAAATATATTCTTACCTTTCTTCGACTTCTCCGGGAGTCGATATCTGTTTCTGCGTTGTGTACTTACTCTAGGAATCAAAATTTGCCGATACTCACCTTTCAGCGAGCTGAGCGGAGGTCTCTTGTAATCAGTACTTTTTGATCCTTTCCCGGACCTCTACCTGGGTCCGTTTACTAAAAGGGTTTACCAATTCTCGAGCTCGACAAGACGTATCCTTCCCCTTTTAGTCCCTTGCGATCAGTTCCCGAGACACCCTTTGGCCTCAGGTTTTACGAGTGTGTGTCGAGAGAAAAAAAAACTTTCACTCTGTATCGCTTCCTTCGCGGCCGGCCAATTCCCTCGCGGGAGGATGGAAACGCGGCCTTGAAGTCCGCACTCGCTTCGTGATCAGATCACGTCTCACACACTCGCCCGATCGCCCACTCAACCAGCAGTACTTACAGCTATTTTCCTGCGTGGGTGTCTTTGTGCACAATAGACGTTTTACGAGCAAAGCAAGCCGCGGCTTCCCGAAGGCTCCGTGCCTTCCCGAGCTCTCCGATCTGGATCCTTTTCCTTTTTATTGTGGTTTTTATCTCAGCCTAAATTTGGTTCGGATGTCGGAATGAACTACGGGGGCTCTCAACTCACCAGGCAGCCAAAATTTGCGGGGGTACCCGTCCTGGGCAGTGAGATTCCCCGCAGTTTCTCCGATCCGAGTCACGGCAGCAATCTGTTATAAATGCAAAGGCAAATTTGGGTTAAATAAAAGAACAATTTATTATAAAACAATTTTTATAAAAAAATAAACAATGAGGAAAAACCACAATAAAACAAACAGCGCAGCGCTGGGTGGACAGGGGTCTATACCCAAAGGTATAGGTGTTCCCAAATCCACGAAGGAGGGTAGACTGTCTGGGGTTTTTATAGGGATTTTGTGTCCTGAGGCCAAATTCCAGGCAGGCACCATTCACCAAGGGTCCTTGATTGTTGGATGAATTGATTTCCTGGCGTTGGAGAATAGAGTCAAATAGACGTCCGGACAGAGTCTCCTCATATGTAAAGAAGTTCTGGGTGTTCCTTGATTTCATTTTGGTTCAGGCCATCTGGATGGGATGGTTGGATCCGGGTTGGAGCTGATGGATATCTCGGCTGGACTTTTTCCCTTTGTCTGCCTGATTGCTTCCCCAACGGTGGCCTGCAAGGCGGGGTGTTCAGGTCCGGTGATGAGTATCTCGTCGGAGCCTTTCCCTGTCAGCCTGATGGTTCATGTCCTGTTCATTCTTTTCCGTTGATGGGCGCCGAGCTTGTCCCTGTCAGCCTGATGGTCCATGTCTTGTTTGCATCTTCAGTCGGGGTTTGCAGGGAGGGGTGCCCAGGTGCGGTGTGGAGTCGATAGCCATCTCGGCCTGGCTCCTTTCTTTGTTTAGCTTAATCATTCGTGTCCTGCTTTTTCTTTCAGGCTGATGAACATCGCCTAGGGTCGTTACCGCCTGAATGGGTAGTTACTGCTGGGTTTGGGGAAATTCTTCGGCCACACTATATTTTATATACTTTTTACATTGTTATAAATCTAGTTATATACTTATTTATTCTTTCACGAATTTTTATCCAAGGTTACATTTATCACAAAGGGACGGCACAGCAGGGAAAGAGGGGACACGAGCTTTGCCCCAGGGTCAGCACGCAAGTGACAGCCTATGGGCCCTCCCTGCAGAGCGAGCTGCTGAAACAGCCTGCTCGGCCCAGAGCTGCGGCAGCAGGAGGGGGAGAGAGAGATAGCCTAAAAAAACTGCTGTGAATGGGAAAGAAGGAACGGAACAAAGGACGAAGAAACAGACCGGTGTATGATGAGACCAAAGCAAAAGTAGTCTAGCTCGTTAGGTTCTGAAAACTTCATCAAAGTGTTTAATTTCTTGAAATAGGATCTCTTTATTCTCTTATTTTTTTTTTCCCTTTTTTTTCTTTTACTCTTGTTGTTAAAAGGAAGGGGTTTGTTCTAAGAAACCGATAAAAGAAGTTTGTGAAGCTAAACAAGTAAATATTAACCAAAGGGTAAAAAGGTAATGAATGTAATTTATTTGAAGTCAAAACTAACCTAGCCTTTCTTGTTTAACTAATTTGAACATGCAGAAAGAGATTGGCTCCTATGTTAACTGTTAAATTTCGCTTAACCCAAGAATTTTAAAGAATACTGATGGAAAATTTTGATGTGATGTTTTCATTCTCCCTGTGTTATTAAGAAATTGTTTTCAGGTACTACTGATAATTAAGGCAGAGAAGCTGCAATCTGGACCAAAGAGTGAAGTTGGATTCACACCAATAAGATCAAAAGACCTGAGGACTGGACTGTAACACCCAAACAGAGTGATACAAACTGGACTCTTGGATAGAGGCCGGCGGTAATGAACTGAAACAATCCAAATGACCCAAGGAATGAGCTAAGAATCACGCCTAACTGAGAAGTAAGACCAAGCCTGTATCAGTAGTTTCAAGTCCTGCCTGGACAAGTTCTGGGACACTTTCAATATCCACCTTGGGGAGGAAAAATCCCACTCCAAACAGGAGGACTGGGGCTGTTTTGGTCGGGAAATCCTCGTATATTTTTGCTTTTGCCTGTGATTTGTATAAAGGAGGGGGGGAGAACCACAACTTCCATCAGTGCCACATCATATACCTTGTCTAAATCATCCCAATACGGGACATGCTATCTGGATTAAATATAAGTGTTTAAATTAGAGAATAATAGGTATTATGGTTCACAAAGTTAAGCCTCTCGTTGCAGGAAGTGTTTGGTGCCAAATCTATTAAGAATAACTTAAATGATGCCTTTTTTTTACAGATGGGAAATTACTAGTGCGTGTTGAGTGGGAAGTACCTGAGGAACGGTGGGAAACTGCTGTTAAAAGGTGTCAAAAGAAATTTGCTTGGAAATTACAAAAGAGGAAGTGACAAGGAAATAGGGGGCAAGACCAGACTGACCACTACAACTCGCCACCGAGAAGAATATAAAACACCTGCTGTGAGCTGCAACCTCATAGGCAGGATTGGTGGGGGTGTAAGTCATACTGGACCCCTATTATTCCTTCTTCTGTCACTTATCCTTTTCCCTTTTGGGACACCAGCAAAGCCATGTTACAAATGCTATCAAAAGCTCTACATGGAATGACACCGGGTTTTCTTTCTTATTACCCACACCAATATCAATAGTCACTGCTATAACCCATCCAAGTTAAGTGCCTGTATACATAAATGGGAAAAATATTGGATCACAGAAAACTTAGGAGTCAGTGGTACTAGATTGGGAAGCACTTGCCCAAAAGGGGAAAAATGGATTTGCTTCACGGGGGCGGTCAAGGGAAAGACCCAAGATTTGATAAAAAAGCAAGTGATAAGAAAAAAGATAAAACCAACACAGAAACCTAAACCTAACTTAACCTCACGTCAGGACCTGTATGCAAGGCTCAAACAGCAATTAAAAGGGGAAATAGATATCTCAAGACTAGGGAAAAACCTGTTTGTGGATTTAGGGGAGAGGATAAGTAAAGAACTTAACATAATGAACTGCTGGGTCTGTGGAGGAGCCTTGATGACGGAGGAATGGCCATGGAAAGGTAGTAGCATAGGCCCGGTGGAACTCCTTAAGTGGAATCGGACCAATATAAGAGGGGGGACTCGACCAGAAGGATGGATTCTAAGTTCAACAGTGATAGGGGAAGAATGTTTATGGCGAACTGGTAAGAAGTTTCTTAAAGAAATAGGAAAAACTCCCTGTAAAAGGTATAAGGTTAGCAAAGGAACTTCTACATGGTGGATCCCAGAGGAACCAACTCTGTATTGGACTCAAGGAAAAGTAAAAGAAAAGAATTGTGTGTATGATAATCAAACCAGACTCTTCAGATGTAATGGTAAAGGGAAAAATCCTTACTCTGGAATCCCAGAAATATCTAAATTTGGGGAAAATATAAATCAACAGAAAAATGACTATTGGAAGGCACCAGATGGCTTATTTTGGATATGTGAGAAAAGTGCATACCCAAAGCTCCCTTCGCAATGGAAGGGGAGTTGTACTCTGACGAGACAGAAATCAGTTGGGGTGTTAGTTTTGGAGGTCCTAAAAAGAAATAAAAGAGAATGGTTTTGAGCACCTCAAAAATGGGGAGATGAGAAATGGCCCCTGAACGCATATTGGAAACATTCTTGGGCACAAGATGGAAGTTGGGGATATCGAACCCCAATTTTTGCATTATGAAACTCCAAGCTGTTGTAGAAATCATAACCAATAAAACAGCTGGGGCTATGGAACTAATAGCCAGTCAGAGATGAAAAGCCAGAGCTGCAATATATCAGAGTAAAGTGGCTTTAGACTATTTATTAGCTAAATGAAGGGGTGTTCTGTGAAAAAAATTAATACATAAGATTGTTATTTTCAATGACAATAAAAATGCCATTCTAGATATCGCCAAAGATATCAGAAAAATGGCCCATGTGCCGGTCCAAAAATGAAAATCAGTAATGACCACTAATTGATGGGATAATGTATTGGGGATAGAGTAGCAGAAGAAGCTAAGCTTCTTCCCCTTGTAGCAGTGCTACAGCTGGTTTAATAGTTCCTCTTTGTTTAATCCCCTGTTTAATTTGGCTGATCACCAATATAGTTCAAAGCATAGCAAATGCCTATAGACCTGAAATTAGCTACATCTAGAATGGCAAAAACAAAAACAAAAAAAATCATAGTATTAAGAAAACAAAATAATGTGAAAAATCTGTTGGAAGAAGCTAAATTGATTTGTGAATAAATGAACGCGTGCTAGAAGCTAGAAAACAAGAATTATTGCTCAAGCCAAATGATTTATAAAAAAAAAGAAGAGGAGGGATTTGTTATAAATTTGTTTTGTGATATTGGCTTTCGCAGATGAATATTATATGTTAAATACTTTTTAGCTATGTATGTACTTTTTTCTTGCTAACAAGTCTTAAGCTTAAAAGAATTTCCTAGGTACAAGGCAAGGAAACCCCAGAGGGCCAGGACAGTGGGGCCCAAACTCTTATCAAGAGAACAATAGAGGCCAAACTGTTATCAGCGGAAGATATGAAGCCCAGCTGTCCTCAGGGGAAGGATGACTGGCCCCGGACTGTTATCTGCCCTGACCATTTGCAAAAAGAAAGGAAACCAAACTCCAGAAAAATGCTGACCAGCAAGAATAATGATGACCAGCAAAAAATATATGCTGACCAGCAGAAAATAAAACTGTGAAGAGCATGATCCAAGAAGGCGGAACCAGGGAGGGGACATGCTTGAATATGCATTAACCTCTCACAGCAAGGAGGGGATAAAAAGGAGATCCCTGGGATACCAGGTGTGCTCTTGGCAGCGCGCCAAGGCACCCGGCCGTTTTAACCCTTTGCTTTATTTCTTATGTCTCCTAACTGTATTTTATTTATATTAAATTCTTTTTATAATTTATTAAGTGAATCTCGTTTTTAAGAGTAAAAACAAAGTCCTCTCGATTCACCTTAATTTTTATCCCCTAGGGGGAAAATTGTCTAAAGAATTTTTTTAATCGTTCAAAAGAGTTGTGAGAATTGTAGTTTCTTCTGTAGGCTCAGAAGTTTGAACACATCTTTCTCTGAAAGAATTGTAAAAATTGTAGTAAATTAATTTGGAGATTTAATTAATTTGTCTACATGAAGTTTTGTGCAGAATGGCTCCAGTTTGGAGGAGACCATACCCCTCTGGTTTTTGTATGTTTTGTTGTAAAAAGCCAGAATTGGCAAATTTCAGTTATGAAGCCAATGCTGCAAGTCATACCTTGTGGGGAACATCCCCACCAGTCTGTGGTTTGTTGTAGCCTTAAAGCAAATTCTGTAACTGCAACCTTGTAAAAATAGTGTCCTATGAAAAGCCTGAGTATTTGTCATGCACTTCCTCTGTGGAAGTTATGGGAAAACTTTAAAGGAAAGTATTTTGTTTCTTTCCTTAATAAAAGTTTTAAATGTTAAAAGTTATAAAATGTTATAAATATTAGAGTTTCCTTAATGGAAGTTAATTTGTTAGTCACCTCCCTATGCCTAAGATGGACTTGATGCAAAAATTGAGATAGAGAGTGGTTAGTTACTAAAAAAAATAAAGAAATGAGTCTTGTTTATTAGAACAAGAAAATTTAGAATTTAAAAGCAGAGAAAGTTTTAATCCAGCCTCCTGTTTGAATGGCCCTGAAGAAGGGAGCCAAGGCAAATTCCATGAATGTATTCAAGTAATAGATCTGCAGACTAGAGCAAAGAATGATTTGCGAGACATTCCATGGCCTGAGGGGGAAAACGTGTTTATTGATGGGTCTTCAAGGGTGATAGAAAGAAGACGCAGAGCTGTATGCTCTTGTGAGTGCCTGTGAATTATACCGAGACAAGACAGCAAATGTTTTTACTGATTCTAAATATGTATATGAAGTGATACATGCATTTGAGAAACTGTGAGAAAAAAGTTTATTAACCTGCAAAGGAAAGACGTTAGCTCATGAGAATTTAATCTCCCGCCTGTTAGAGGTGGTGAATTTGCCAAAAGAAGTAGCAATGATGCACATTAGAAGGCACCAGGCAGGGTGCTCAAAAGAGGCAAGGAGAAGCAGACTGGTTGATGAAGAAGCATAAAGCTGCATTGTTGCCGGAAGTTTCTAGAATATTTCCCTTGCTCCCAGTAGCTGTCCTCTTGCCAGAAAAGTTGTCTATTCCACTAGAGGACCTTGAGATAGTTGTGGAGAGTGGGGCAGAGGGAAAGGGAGGTGGTTAGTTTGCAAGGGATGGTGAGCGGATGCCGAGAGTTCTGACATTGCAGTTGCTAAAGCAGCTTCATGGGGGAGGTGCCGAGGATCCCGAGAGATAGCAGAAGCCTTCCTCAAAATGTATGCTGCTGTGAGTCTTTTTGCTCTGGCAAAACGAGCTGCTGATGGTTGTTTGATTTGTGCTAAGACAAATAACAAAGTTACAAAGAAACTTGCCAGGGGGGGAAGACCTTGGGCTGTAGGTCCCATCCAGAGATACCAAGTGGATTTTACTGAGATGCCCCAAGTGAAGAGATTTAAATATCTTTTGGTAATAGTATGTCAGTTATGAGTAGCCAGAAGTGTTCCCAGGAGTTTCTGCAACTACAGAGTCAGTTATTAAAGTCTTTTTTTGAACAAGATCACGTCGAGTTGAAAAGATGAATGGAGAAATAAAGAAGCATCTTCTGAAGCTGGTGATAGAAACTGATATGCCATGGGTGCGGCTCTTGACACTAGCTTTAGCGAGAGTAAGGGCCAGACCGAAGAGAGATATTCAACTATCTCCCTTTGAACTGATATTTAGAATTCCTTATCCTTGTAATTCTTGGCCTGGGGCAGGAGTAGAGCTAAGTGATGTATATTTAGAACAATTTGTGGCCTGGATACTGTCTCTTGTGAAATTTATTCGACAGGAAACTCAGCTGGCACAGACCCTGCCCTTGCACAAGTGAAAACCAAGAGACTGAGTCCTAGTTAAAGAGTGGAAAGAAGCACCCCTACTGGCTAAGTGGCGTGGACCTTTCCAGGTGTTGCTAACCACAGAAACAGCCGTCAAGACAGCTGAACACGGGTGGACACATCACACTCGAGTCAAGGTCTCTAAAGCTCCAGAGATTTAGACATCTCAGCAGGAGGAGAAGGATGGGAAGCCGCGACTGACACTCCGCAGGAGTGGACTGGAGCAGTAGCTGGTGCGTCGACATCGGGGCAAGCCCTGAGTGCCTACCCACAGACTGCCTGCTGAAATAGTCTGCATCCCTACTCTCAAATCTCCAGTCACTGGGAGCCAATCCATGCTGTCATTGCTTTCTTTATGCTAAGCTATTTCTGTGCTTTCACTTGCCACAGGTAGTGTAGAAAACAATGTGAAAGTGAAAATTAAGTTAAAGAGTTAGATTATTACACTATTAGAATGTTTCTCTTAATAATTTTACCTTTATATTTTCAGTTAAGTCTAAAGTGAGAAATAATTTTTTAACCTTAAGAGAAGAAGTAGCAAAAACCTTTATCCTTAGAAATTGTTAAGTCTGCAGAGGGCCACGGAGATCAGAAAACTGGCCATAAGTGGCCAGCCTGGTCAAAGTAAATAGTAAGTTAGCACCCTGAGTGAAGTCCATAATAGAGCAAAATTTTAAGACACAGAAGGAAGTCCATGGCAGCTTCATTCTTCTGAAAAAGGCATATATTGCCTTAATAGAACAGGAAGCACATATGTAGAAAAGAGCGTTTGTGACTAGACTTTAAGTTTAAATTGTTAAACCCCAACTGCCCTCCTTATGACTGTTCCAGTTGTAACAACTCTAATCTTTTTACCATGCATTATCCCTTGCTTAACTCATTCAACATGTGATCAAAAGAATGCAGGTAGTAGCCTTGCCTACTGACCCAGAGATGGCTACAAAAAAAAGTTGAGAGTAATGCCACTGCAAATAATTGCAAAGCCAAAAAGCACCCAAGAACAAGAAATTAGGTCAATGATAACTAAAGTTTGTAAAGAAAATTACTAACAAAAATTAAAAGAGGAGGGATTGAGAGGAATGATGAGCTTGTCTTTACAAACAAGCTGTGAGTCAGTTGATAAGATGTAGCTATCAGTGAGAGACGATGGAAACAATGGGATGGATTCCAGTAGAAGATCAAAGAGGCACTGAAAGAACACTATGAATTCCATAAAAGTTAAGAAGGGTTTATGCATTGGGGGTGGGGGGGGGGAAGGTATCGCCGCCGGTATCAGGCGTTCCGGGAAGCTTGTGCCTCTCAAGTACCTCAGCCTATGGGGAAAGAGAGAAGGGACAAGCGGCCGGGAATTAGGATAAAAAGGAGGCTGAGCCCTCCAAAAATTTGAGAGACCCCAGGGGAATGCCCCATGGCCTCTCCCTTTATTCGAATAAAGTAAAAGGACTCCTCTGTCTCCATTTTGGACATAAACCTCTGGCGTTTGTGGATTAATTTTCCTGACACAATGGAACCACCACACTCCCTGGCACCCCCAAAGCTCAGGCCAGGTTGAAAGGATGAATGGGGAAATAAAAAAACATCTTCTGAAGCTGGTGATAGAAACTAAGATGCCATGGGTGCAGCCCTTGCCACTGGCTTTAGCAAGAATAAGGGCCAGACCCAGGGAGGATATTCAACTAACTCCCCTTGAATTGATGTTTGGAATTCCTTATCCCCCCAAAAATATGTCAGGAAAATTAATCCACAAACGCCAGAGGTTATGTCAACTGACTCACAGCTCGTTTGTAAAGACAAGCTCATCATTCCTCTCAATCCCTCCTCTTTTAATTTCTGTTAATAATTGTCTTTACAAACTTTAGTTATCATTGACCTAATTTCTTGTTCTTGGGTCTTTTTTTGGCTTTGCAATTATTTGCAGTGGCATTACTTTCTGCCTTTTTGTAGCTATCTCTGGATCAGTAGGCACGGCTACTACCTGCATTCCTTTGATCACATGTTGAATGAGTTGTATTAAGCAAGGAATCATGCATGGTAAAAAGATTAGAGTTGCTACAACACATAAGAGGAAAAAAAGCATTTGTTTGACTCATAGGCCACCAGGTAACCATGAAAACATGTCCTATTCTCATCCTTTCTATGTTTGGACCAGTACATGGGCTAACTTTCTTATTCTTTTTGTTATTTGTTTTACCACTTTTCCATTGTCATCTATTTGCAAACAGCAGTTTGAGTCATTAAATTTTCCACACACCCCCCCTTCTTCTGCTAATAAATAGTCTAATACCATCCGATGTTGAAATATTGCACTTCTCATCTGAGTAGACTGGTCAGCAAGAAGGTCAAGAGCTGTAGCTGTCTGGTTGATTATTATTTTAAAGACAGCTTGCAACCTAATTATCTGATTTAGATTATAAATGGGTTCTCTGGCACCTGATATTAATTCATTTGGGTTCCAGGTAGCTGGTCCATAGTGTTGTATGATTCGTTCAGGTGGCCATTCATCTTTGCCCCACTTTTGGGTGCTCTTTCCAACCAGGGATGTATCAATGGACTGCTTCTCTCTAATTAGATCATCATATACTTTGATTCCTAACTGATTTCCTTGAACTTGTGGTAGCAGAAAGAACAATGGTCTAATATACCCCACATAACATATCTCTGACCTGTTTGGGGGTAGCTTGCGGTAAGCATTTTGGCCACAAATCCAGTAATGCCCCTTTAGAAGCCCAGGTCCCATTAGCAAAGGGACCTTTTCAATTTTTATCATCACCTGGTGGGTCAAAATACAGCTTGCTTCCAGGGCCTAGGGGTCTGCCCACAATAGTTGCTTCGCCATAAGAATCACAATATTTACATTTCTAAGCTCCTACATGAGGTTTCCACTTGCAATTACATCTCAGATCTGTTTTATTAGATCTGGACCAGAACTTACTGAAAAGGGTTCGAGTTCCATTCCGGTGTTGCCATTTCCACTGATAGTCTCGGACAACATGTGTCTGACTTGTGGAATTATCTCGGGGACAGCTTAAAAATAAAGGGTCAAAAAACTTATCTTTCCCCACTGCTTTACAGCCTTCAAAATTTTTTTGGTAATTATGGAAGGAACACTTTACTCAGCTACCATTAGTGAGCTTAACATGCGTTTGATTCCATCTGCCTCGATATCTGGAACAGTCATAAGGAGGGCAGTTGGGGGTCTAACAATTTAAACCTAAAGATAAAGTCTAGTCACAAACGCTCTTTCCCACATATGTGCTTCCTGTTCTGTTTAAGCAATAAATGCCTCTTTCAGAAGAATGAAGCTGCTATGGACTTCCTTCTTTGTCCTAAAATCCTGTTCCATTATGGACTTCACTCAGGGTGCTAACTCACCATTTAGGCTCGACTGGGCTGGCCACCCATGACCAGCTTTCAGATCCTCCTGGCCCTCCGCAGACTCAACAGTTTCTAAGGTTAAAGGTCTTTGCTACTTGTTCTCCTAAAGTAAAAATTATTTTCCCACTTTAGACCCCAACTTAACTGAAAATATAAAGGTAAAATTATTAAGAGAAACATTCTAATAGTGTTATGATCTAATTTCTAATTTTCAGTTTCATGTTGTCTTCTACACCACCTGTGGCAAGTGAAAGCACAGAAATAGCTTAGCATAAAGAAAGCAATGACAGCATGGATTGGCTCCCAGTGTCTGGAGATTTGAGAGTAGGGATGCCCATACAGACTATTTCTGCAGGCAGTCTGTGGGTAGGCACTCAGGGCTTCCCCCGATGTCGACGCGCCAGCTACTGCTCCAGTCCACTCCTGCGGAGTGTCAGTCGCGGCTTCCCATCCTTCTCCTCCTGCTGAGATGTCTAAATCTCTGGAGCTTTAGAGACTTTGACTCGAGTGTGATGTGTCCACCCGTGTTTAGCTGTCTTGACGGCTGTTTCTGTGGTCAGCAATACCTGGAAAGGTCCACGCTACTTAGCCAGTAGGGGTGCTTCTTTCCACTCTTTAACTAGGACCCAGTCTCCTGGTTGGATATTATGCACAGCAAAGTCCAAAGGCAGGGTCTGTGTCAGCTGAGCTTCCTGTTGAAGAGATTTCACAAGAGACAGTATCCTGGCCACATACTGTTTTAGATATACATCATTATCTCTATCCCCGCCCCAGGCTGAGAATTACAAGGATAAGGAATTCTAAACATCAATTCAAAAGGTGATAGTTGAATATCTTCCCTGGGTCTGGCCCTTATTCTTGCTAAAGCCAGTGGTAAGAGCCGCAGCCATGGCATTTTCGTTTCTATCACTAGCTTCAGAAGATGTTTTTTTATCTCTCCATTCATCCTTTCAACCTGGCCTGAGCTTTGGGGATGCCAGGGAGTGTGGAGGTTCCATTGTATCCCTAAAGCAGTCATTACTCCTTCAAGAATTTTTCCAGTAAAATGAGTTCCTCTATCTGAGTCTACTGCTTCCACCATCTCATATCTTGGAATTATTTGTTCTAAAAATACTTTAATAACTGACTCTGTAGTTGCTGAAACAGCTGGGAAGGCTTCTGGCCACCTTGTTAATTGACATACTATTACCAAAAGATATTTAAATTTCCCCACCCGGGGCATCTCAATAAAATCCACTTGGCATCTTTGGAAGGGACCTACAGCCCAAGGTCTCCCTCCCCTGGCAAGTTTCTTTGTAACTTTGTTATTTGTCTTAGCACAAATCAAACAACCATCAACAGCTCGTTTTGCCAGAACAAAAAGACCCACAGCAGCATACATTTTGAGGAAGGCTTCTGCTAGCTCTCGGGAGCCCCAATGACTCTCTTCGTGGAGCTGTTTTAGCAGTTGTGAGGCTAAAGCTTTTGGTATCTACTGCTTACCATCTCTTGTAAACCAATTACCCCCTCTTTCTTCTGCCTCACTCTTTTTAACTATCTCAAGTTCTTCTGGTGGAAAAGACAGCTTCTCTGGCAAGGGGGCAGTTACTGGGAGCAAGGGAAGTAACTTAGAGATTTCTGGCAACAATGCAGGTTTCCGAGCTTCTTCATCAGCCAGTCTATTTCTTACTGCCTCTTCCGAGCACCCTGCTTGGTGCTCCTTGATGTGTATTATAGCTACCTTTTTTGGCAAATTCACCACCTCCAATAGGCGGGAGATTAAGTTCTCATGAGCCAACGTTTTTCTTCTGCAGGTTAATAAACCTCTCTCTTCCCACAGTTTCCCAAATGCGTGTATCACACCATATGCATATTTAGTATCAGTAAAAAGATTTACTGTCTTGTCTCAGTATAACTCGCAGGCACTCACAAGAGCATACAGCTGTTGAAAGACCCCCGAGCTGTTCACCAGTCTTCACAGAAGTAATTGTGAATGCCGTTTATTTCTATCTTTAGCACACCTTTTATAAGGTTCTACAGGGTCTGCGGGCAGAGCAAGCTACTATTGGCTAGTACACACAAGTTTACATTCTTATCCTTGTACACAGGAACATTGTTTTACTTTCTACAGGCAAGTTTCAAGGATTTTAGCCTTTAATATTGCGACTTATGCCAGAGGCTGGTTTGTGCAGACAGACCTTTACCAATATATAAAATACAGCAACAATTCCCCCTTTCTCTTTTTGCACAAACCAGGCTTTGGATAAGATAACACACAAGTTAGACTGTCATCTCAATTAACATTAGAAGTAAAGTCCGTCCCCCTTCTAGCACAAGAGACCTTAACCATCCGGTGATGCCCCAGCTGGCGAACCAGCTTCCAATGGGGTCACTATCTTCTTTCAGGGCATGTAACCCATCCTGTAGTTGTTGTAGTTGCTTATGGATGGAAGCTGAATGATCAGTAAGATCCAAGCAGCACATGCCTTCAAACTCTTCACCACCATATCCTTGTGCTAAGAGCAAAAAGTCAATTGCAGCTCGATTTCATAATACTGCATGACACACTACTCACATCGGCTGAAAGCTCACTTAACATCGTGGATGTTAAGTTCAATCCTTCCTTAGTCTAGCAAGCGAGCCTTTTTAGAGTTGCTAGGCCTTAATTCATTCAGGCTTCGCTTTGACTGTTTGATGTTTTTCATTTTGCTAGTTACATTCAGCAATTGATGTAAACTTGGGTGGAACAAAGTTAGTTTCCCAAGATAACAGGGTCCTCTGTGGATTAGCAGGAATCTAATTCCATGCTCTGTCTCCACAGATGAGGAATATGGAACTAGGTAATCGCTTTGGTAATTATCCTATGAGATTGCACCACGAATAAAGGCTTTACTTTCAATGGTAGTAACAAGATCAGCTATAGGGCTGACTGCAGCTCAGTGCTACATTACTTTGTTAGAATGACTTTTTGTCGGGGGTTCAAACATTATCCATCCACCTGAGGTATTGGTGGAACTTAACAAGTCTAATTCTTCTGAGGGTTGTAATATTGAGAACTTTGGTAATTTTTGCTTGCCAACAGGCTTCAAGTTGTCTTAATGTGAAGCCAACAGTGCGATTGCACTCTTGCAGCATTGCCAATCGATTCAGTTGAGTCTCATTACTAATTAAACCTTTAAATGCTGGAGGATCCCATTCAGGGACTCCCATGAGACAGGTGCAAAAAGGATCTCCAGGGGTGGCTAGGCTCAAACACATTGACCTTTGGCCAGTTCAATGTGCCAGAGTGACCCATATGTCCTGTCACTTTTGGATGTTAGTTAGTAGACAGTTGGTTGGGACTATAAACATCACAATTACCATAAGCAGTTGGTTCCATGTAAATGACATCATATTTGCAAACTCACAGCTAAAACTTCAATCGTTAAATGAACTTTCAAAGATGCTTACACTAGCTCTTGAAGGGGGAATAATTATACTTTATACTAACATAACAATTACTACACAGGCTAAACTCTATCTTAGACTACTATCTAACTATTTTTAACACAAGTGCTCTGGTATATATGTAGTCTAAGCGTGAAAGCAATTTGCTGAAAGGATAAAAACACAAATACAATTTGCTTTATATACAGTTAAATGAAGTCTCTACACTTCTTAGATCTTCTACAGAATTTCTCTAACACGATTCAGTCCTGGAACGTTCACTGCTCCCGTGATGTCAGCTGGCAGTTGATCGGTGACTGAGGGCTTTGATGTTCAGGTTGTTCTTCAGATCCTTCTAAATCTTAAAACAAAGGATACCTGAAAAATTGGTAGAGACACAACATCATAATAACAACATAAAAGTTCTGTTGGCAACTGTCTGTATAGTGTTCAGACACAACTGTGTCCTGACAGGTCCACTTCTGATCCATGTCTGAAGTACCAAGGCTGTGTGATGACAACTCTGTTCACTGGATCTCATGTGTTCAGAGGCAGACAGTCTGGTCAGATGAACAGGTGACCTTTTTGAACCTGCCAACACAACACAGACACTTCTCTCCTTGAAGTTAATGAATTACACTAATCAAATGCTTTTAGGGCATCCATTTCCCCCGTTTTCTTAAAAAAAAATAAAATGAGATGTACTTCTGTTATAAACATCAACATTAACACAAAACCATATACACAATTAAGAACTTATACCAGTTAAAAATCAATTAAATAATAAACATTATTAATAACATATATAATATAAAACTACTATTAATTACTAAAACACTGCACCAGCATCCCATAGTTAGCAAACAAACAGAAACAAAAAAAGATCAATGAAGGATTGGGTAATCATCTCCGGAAATGATTCTCCAAGCCCACTTCAAAATTGATCCAGCTGTCATATTAATAGGGTCACATTGTTGAGTCAAAAAGTGACTCAAATACTGATTTGGTACAGAAAACATCTGGATCCTCTGGCAAACATTCCATCCAGGTAAAGTCAAGGCTTGGCCAGGGCCTGGCTTTAAACTGGAAAGATGCCTCTTAACATATTTCTAGAACAAGGTTCTCAATAGTAGCAGCTAGGAGATGCTTACAGCACAGCAAACTGTTAAAATGCATTTGTACAAATCAAATGATCAGAAGCCTTAGGTACCAGACCAATTAAACCATGCAGCAGTTGGTTTAATCTGAAGCCTCCCCCATGGCAGCTGATCTTCAACAATGATACATCTTCTTAAAATTCTGGAAACACTGAAAAATAAGAAAGCTATAACAAACAAAAACTGCAGATATTGCAACAACCAATAGAACTCCCAGTGAAGTCAAGGGTGTCACAGACTGCATTCACCTCCATCCACAAACAGGTGTTCACCAGTGTTCCATCACTGCTGTTTCAGTTGTGGCTGTCTTCATTTCTCTAAGAAAATAACTATACTTTCCAGTTTAAACAAGTGTCTCCAATAAAACATAAAACAATTTAAATTAAACAATATTTAAACCTAACAATAGTTATTTATGACAAAAGGAAATAACAACCTTAAAAGTATATCTAAGTTAGAAAACTTAACTTAAAAACATTCAAGCCTAAACATTATAAAACTTGACTAACCTTAATTCTATTAACACTTAATCTATACTAAATAAAAACATAACTTAATCTTATTCTGTTACTACAAAAAGGCAGCTAAAAGTTTGATATATACCTTTCAAACACAATATAACAATAACATGGATTCACTATAAAGATTATAAAAATGTAACAAATCCATCACAATTTTATGTCATCTAGGTTTGAGAATAACCCACAATAACTGCAAATGTTACTAAAAATACTTATTCATAACAGAAATTTACCTAGTATATGCTTAAATTGGTTAGGATTTAAAAGTGTAGTTTTTCTAGAGAAAAACCACAACAACATGGGTTTTGGCGAGCTGCCATCCAGCTTTTGTAGCACTTTTCAGAAGCATCAAGTCCAATTTTTAAACTAAAATCCAAAATCCAAATTGGTATATATGCAGTTATATGTGTTTTATATAACAAAAGGACTCACATTAAAATTACCTTATTAAAATTGTGGAAAAAACAAACAAATGGATAATATATACTTTAACTTAACTTTGTCTTGTGCAGTAAAGTTCTCTTAACTAATTTTTTTTTTTTTTCTTTTTTTTTAAACCATAAATCTCTTCTGTAGATAACATTAATTGGAAGGTTTTCCTAGAAGCTGTAAATCACACCATATTTTAACCTTGGGTTCTAAAACCAATTATTGCAAGGCAACTTCTGTTAAACACTTTTTCTCTCTCTCTTTTTTTTTTTTTTTTTCACTTTCAAAGACTCACAATAATTTCTCCACTAACACTCTAAAAACTGCAATTGCATAAACTCATAATTACTTAAAACACAGAATTAACTCTAAAATGGTATATAAAAACATTTTGAAAACCCAATAAATCATGACTTTTTAACAAACTGGGTATAATCCCGATGCTTTTTCTTAGAGAGGGAGCGGGGGGGGTTTGACTGCCCGCCCTGCTGCTGCTCTCTGCTGCTCTTATCTTTCTTCACATTCTCCATATACTCTCACAGAGAGGAAAAACGGAGAGAAAGAAAAAAAAAACCTCACAAAGTTAACTTTAACAAATGCAGTTTTTTCTCTCAATCTCTCTTGTTGTTCGCCGATAGAGGGAAAAAGGGCACGATTTTACAGAAGCAGGTGATGTTACACGAAAAGTCTCTCACGGCCAGGTGCTGACAGCGGCGATCATTGCAGTTTATCAGCGTGGCCTTGGAACTTTTCTTGCGCTGCTTCTACCCCTGGGGGTGTCTTTGTTCTCTGCACCCACCTCGCTCCCCCATGTTTCCCTGGTTCGGGTGGAAACCAATCTAAATTTGGCTTCTTTTCTTCCAGGGTGGTAAAGATGGAACTTAAATAAGATTGTAATGCTAAAAGTGACTCCAAAAATGAAGCAAATATTTCTGGATGTATCACATCCTGCCATAACTGAACAGATTCTGTTCATTGTTTCAGCGTTCACTGTGGAACTTTTTTTTTCTCATTATTTTCTTCTCTTTCACTCTCCCTCCCTCTCTCCATGAGTAGCACAGATAGGAGTGCCTGCAGCAGTGGGAGGTAAAGGCATCTGCCGCTGTGACGCAGGTAGAATTACGGGGCTCACAGCCTCAGCATATCTCGCTTTTCTGTTTTTTAAGGTATTAATTACAATCTGCCAAGTTCGACCGAGAGACACAGTGTCCTTGCTCTTTTCCGTAATTGCCGTTTCCCATATCAGAGCCGATATATCAGTCCGTTCTTGCACCGCAAAAGGCAGTGTGGGCACTGCAAATGCCCATGACAATTAGCCCATATAATGAGCATATCCAGGTCCTTTTCCAGGGCTGCTTCGCCTCGTTTAACGAGGATGCAGAGAAGCAGTTTATCTGCCGCCGCAAATTCCACATCCATGCTGACGGCAACCCGCAAGGGGGAAGGTTGCGACCCTTCTACCACGCCCTTGCCTGCCTGGGCCCCCCCCAGCAGCCTGACTTTCCACGTCCTACCGCTCAGCGTCTCACCACGCTCAGGCTGCCTATCCGGTGCCGATCCGAGCCCGCCACGTCTAATGCCCAGATCCACTCCGCTGACTCCAAAGCCCCTCTGCCCGCAGGGGTGTCCTTGGTCGGAGCGCCAGATGTTGAAAGACCCCCGAGCTGTTCACCAGTCTTCACAGAAGTAATTGTGAATGCCGTTTATTTCTATCTTTATCACACCTTTTATAGGGTTCTACAGGGTCTGCGGGCAGAGCAAGCTACTATTGGCTAGTACACACAAGTTTACATTCTTATCCTTGTACACAGGAACATTGTTTTACTTTCTACAGGCAAGTTTCAAGGATTTTAGCCTTTAATATTGTGACTTATGCCAGAGGCTGGTTTGTGCAGACAGACCTTTACCAATATATAAAATACAGCAACATACAGCTCTGCGTATTCTTTCTATCACCCTTGAAGACCCATCAATAAACACGTTTTCCCCCTCAGGCCATGGAATGTCTCGCAAATCATTCTTTGCTCTAGTCTGCAGATCTATTACTTGAATACAATCATGGAATTTGCTTTGGCTCCCCTCCTCAGGGCCATTCAAACAGGAGGCTGGGTTAAAACTTTTTCTGCTTTTAAATTCTAAATCTTCTAGTTCTAATAAAAAAGACTCATATGGCAACAACTGAGAGCTGGTCATCTACTTAGAGGCTCTCTCAGTTAACAAAGCTTTAATCTGGTGTGAAACTTTAACAATCAGATAACCCCCCCCTTTGTCAGCTTTCGGGTCTCAGCCACTATCAGAGCTGTGGCTGTACAGTTTTGCAGACAATGGGGCCAGCTTCTGGCCACCAGGTCTAACATTTTAGAAAAATAGGCAACAGGTCTCTGTGTTCCCCCATGCTCTTGAACCAAAATTTCTTTTGCATGACTTTGTATAAACATGATTTAGTTCAGCAGCAAGTAATGCCACTGCTTCAAGCCAATTACATTACATTTCTTTATTTTTTAGTAACTAACCACTCTATCTCAATTTTTGCATCAAGTCCATCTTAGGCATAGGGAGGTGACTAACAAATTAACTTCCATTAAGGAAACTCTAATATTTATAACATTTTATAACTTTTAACATTTAAAACTTTTATTAAGGAAAGAAACAAAATACTTTCCTTTAAAGTTTTCCCATAACTTCCACAGAGGAAGTGCATGACAAATACTCAGGCTTTTTATAGGACACTATTTTTACAAGGTTGCAGTTACAGAATTTGCTTTAAGGCTACAACAAACCACAGACTGGTGGGGATGTTCCCCACGAGGTATGACTTGCAGCATTGGCTTCATAACTGAAATTTGCCAATTCTGGCTTTTTACAACAAAACATACAAAAAGCAGAGGGGTATGGTCTCCTCCAAACTGGAGCCATTCTGCACAAAACTTCATGTAGACAAATTAATTAAATCTCCAAATTAATTTACTACAATTTTTACAATTCTTTCAGAGAAAGATGTGTTCAAACTTCTGAGCCTACAGAAGAAACTACAATTCTCACAACTCTTTTGAACGATTAAAAAAATTCTTTAGACAATTTAAAACGGCCGGGTGCCTTGGCGCGCTGCCAAGAGCACACCTGGTATCCCAGGGATCTCCTTTTTATCCCCTCCTTGCTGCGAGGGGTTAATGCATATTCAAGCATGTCCCCTTCCTGGTTCCGCCTTCTTGGATCATGCTCTTCACAGTTTTATTTTCTGCTGGTCAGCATATATTTTTTGCTGGTCATCATTATTCTTGCTGGTCAGCATTTTTCTGGAGTTTGGTTTCCTTTCTTTTTGCAAATGGTCAGGGCAGATAACAGTCCGGGGCCAGTCATCCTTCCCCTGAGGACAGCTGGGCTTCATATCTTCTGCTGATAACAGTTTGGCCTCTATTGTTCTCTTGATAAGAGTTTGGGCCCCACTGTCCTTGCCCTCTGGGGTTTCCTTGCCTTGTACCTAGGAAATTCTTTTAAGCTTAAGACTTGTTAGCAAGAAAAAAGTACATACATAGCTAAAAAGTATTTAACATATAATATTCATCTGCGAAAGCCAATATCACAATACAAATTTATAACATTACTAAGACACACACCTCTCTTCGACCCAGATCCACTTTAAAAGTTGATAAAGGCTCTAGGTTGGTGGATATAATGAGAGCTTTTGACACTCTTAACAATCCATTTCTCTTATCTTCTGGACTTTCTTGACAGTCCAGCTGTTCTTGGCTTTTTTTTGCAGACATTGCCGTTTTCAGTGTCTTATGCCCTGAAGACAGCACACTGATCCTTTCCCAACTGCTGTTTGGCTTGGGTCTCTCCTGCTGGGGAGAAAAAGCCTCTGCCACGATCCCGTCTCCTCTGTCCCAGGAGACCCCTTGGACCTTTGCAGTTTTTCCTTCTTTGGCCTGAAAAAGGCCATCACCTTCGCCTTTCCTTCTTGTGCTCAGTCTATTTACTACACACCGAATACTAAAGCCAGTCCCTGTCCTGCCGCATTGTCCAAACAGCTCCTCCCCGCTCCAGTGCTCCCGGCGGGCATGGCCGGCAGCACCACAGGCAGTCAGGGCGTCCCGCAGCCTCAAAGGGCCGGCAGCTGCTGCTGCCCCTGCCCGGGGCCGGTGGGGTCAGGCACTGCCCAGTGCTGAGTCTCAGCAGCTTCACAGGCCCCCAGCCTGTGCTCCTGGTCCTGCACCTCCACTCCTGGTCCCTGCTTCAACCACATCTCTCCACACTCCCCATTAACCAATTCTGTTCCAGCACACCAACACAATCCATCCATCCCCTGCTGTCAAAGACTCTTTCTTGACTCCCCTTATTGCCCCGCCCCACCCCGGGCGTGGATTCTCGAGATCTCTTCTAGTTCCAGGCGTTGATATGATATGCTGCTCCCTTCCCTCTACACCACTGTTATTTTCAGGTGAAGCTGTAGGAACAGCATTTCCCTGATCCCTTCTAGTTCTGGAAGGTGAGGATACAGGGACTTGCAGCTGGCCTTACGTCCGCTGGTAACACCGGAGGACAAGACGGGGGAAGGTGCTGAAAAACATTTTAATCTTCACTGTTTTCTTCTTCCCCCCCCCCCCACTTTTTCCTCTTCTCCTTTTTTCTTAACATATAGATTTATCTTGTTGTTTGTTTAAACCATATCAATCCACATTCCCTTTTAATCCATTTTTTCCAGTTCTCCTCTAGATACCTTCACAGAACTCAACACAAATGAATTCTGTTTTCTAAGGTGGCCATATAAGTCCATTTGGCAACTTATACTCTGGCCATACATAATAACAATATTTTACCATCATCTCTATAGTTACCTCTGTGTGAATGCATAATCTGTCCCAAGATCTTAGCATTCTCCCCAAGGGACTCTCCGGGGCTATTATGGGATCGTCATCCCTTTTGCCGAGACCCCTTCCAGGCTGTACCCTTGCAACCCTCCCTGGGTGCTCTGTTTAGCCTGTGCTACCTTCCCTGGGTGCCCTCCCAGGCTTCCTCCCCGAAGATCCCATTTTACTCACCGGTGAGATTTTCAGTGGTCCTTCCCTGTGGACTCTTCACGGACCCCCCTGGTCCGCCACTCGTCTGTCTCCTGGACAGTCTCGGGAACCCAATCGATCGCCCAGTGCTGGCGGCCACCAAGGGGAGCTGATCACCGAAACTGGGTGAGGCGCGCCTTCAGCTCCACTCGCTGCCCACTGCCCCGGATGGTGGAAAAATCCCGGACCGAGCCCCCAAAAATATGTCAGGAAAATTAATCCACAAACGCCAGAGGTTTATGTCCAAAAAGGAGACAGAGGAGTCCTTTTACTTTATTCGAATAAAGGGAGAGGCCATGGGGCATTCCCCTGGGGTCTCTCAAATTTTTGGAGAGCGCAGCCTCCTTTTTATCCTAATTCCCAGCCGCTTGTCCCTTCTCTCTTTCCCCATAGGCTGAGGTACTTGAGAGGTACAGGTTTCCCGGAATGCCTGATACCGGCGGCGATACCTTCCCCCCCCCACCCCCAATGCATAATCCCTTCTTAACTTTTATGGAATTCATAGTGTTCTTTCAGTGCCTCTTTGATCTTCTACTGGAATCCATCCCATTGTTTCTGTTATCTCTCACTGATAGCTACATCTTATCAACTGACCCACAGCTTGTTTTTAAAGACAAGCTCATCATTCCTCTCACTTTTAATTCTCAGCCTGGGGCGGGGTAGAGATAAGTAATGCATATTTAAAACAATTTGTGGCCTGGATACTGTCTCTTGTTAAATCTCTTCAACAGGAAGCTCACCTGGCACAGACCCTGCCTTTGGACTTTGCTGTTCACAACATCCAAGCAGGACATTGGGTCCTAGTTAAAGAGTGGAAAGAAGCACCACAGGTGGCTAAGTGGCGTGGACCTTTCCAAGTGTTGCTGACCACAGAAACAGCCGTCAAGACAGCTGAACATGGGTGGACCCATCACACTCGGGTCAAGGTCTCTGTGGCCCAAGAGATTTGGACATCTCAGCAGGAGGAGAAGGATGGGAAGCCGCGACTGACACTCCGCAGGAGTGGACTGGAGCAGTAGCCGTGTGTCGACATTGGGGAAAGCCCCGAGTGCCTACCCACAGACTGCCTGCTGAAATAGTCTGTTTGGGCATCCCTACTCTCAGATCTCCAGTCACTGGGAGCCAATCCATGCTATCATTACTTTCTTTATGCTAAGCAGTTTCTGTACCTTCACTTGCCACAGGTGGTGTTAAAGACAACATGAAAGTGAAAATTAGGTTAGGAAATTAGATTATTACACTATTAGAAAGTTTCTCTTAATAATCTTACATATATATTGTCAGTTAAGTTGGGGCCAAAAGTGGGAAAAAAATTTTTTAACCATAGGAGAAGAAGTAGCAAAAACCATTAATCTTAGCAATTGTTGGGACTGCGGAGGGCCAGGGGGATCAGAAAACTAGCCATGGGTGGCCATCCCAGTCAAGCCTAAATGGTGGGTTAGCACCCTGGTTGAGGTCCATAATGGAACAGGATTTTGGGACAAAGAAAGAAGTCCATGGCAGCTTCATTCTTCTGAATAAGGCATATATTGTCTAAATAGAACAGGTAGCATATATATGGGAAAAAGTGTTTGTGACTGGAGTTTATCTTTGAGTTTAGATTGTTGGACCCCCAACGTCCCTCCTTATGATTGTTCCGGATATTGAGGCAGATGGAATCAAACACATGTTAAGCTCACTAATGGTAACTGGGTAATGTGTTCCTTCCATAATTACCAAAAGGATTTTGAAGGCTGTAAAGCAGTGGGGAAGGATAAGTTTTTTGACCCCTTATTTTTAAGCTGCCCCGAGATAATTCCACAAGTAAGACACATGTTGTCTGTGACTATCAGTGGAAATGGCAACACTGGAAGGGAACTCAAACCCTTTTTACTAGGTTCTGGTTCAGATCTAACAAAACAGATCTGGGATATAACGGTAGGTGGAAACCTCATGTGGGAGCTTGGAAATGCAAATATTGTGATTCTTATGGCAAGGCAACTATTGTTGGGGGACCACTAGGCCCTGGAAGCAAGCTGTATTTTGACCCACAAGTTGATGATATAAATTGAAAAGGTCCCTTGCCAATGGGACCTGGGCTTTAAAAAGGCATTACTGGATTTGTGGCCAATATGCTTACCGCAGGTTACCCCCAAACAGGTCAGAGATATGTTATGTAGGGTATATTAGACCACTGTTCTTTCTGCTACCACAAGTTCAGGGAAATCAGTTAGGAGTCAAAGTATATGATGATCTAATTAGAGATAAGCTGTCAATTGATGCATTCCTGGCTGGAGGGAGCACCCAAAAGTAGGGCAAAGATGAATGGCCACCTGAACCAATCATACAACACTATGGACCAGCTACTTGGAACCCAAATGAATTAATATCAGATGCCAGAGAACCCATTTATGATTTAGATCAGATAATTATGTTGCAAGCTGTCTTTGAAATAATAATTAACCAGAGAGCTACAGCTCTTGACCTTCTTGCTGACCAGTCTACTCAGATGAGAAATGCAATATTTCAACATTGGATGGTTATGGATGCTAAATCTGAACCACAGTGCCTGTATAAATTACAGGCCGCATAGCTTTCTCAAGTCCAGCCTGAGAAAGTAGCCTGGGAAGTTTTAAGGAGGAATCAAAACAATCCTCAGGGACACAAAACAGCCTTGCAGGTGTTGTTTTCTATTCCTTGTTTTCCTTGCAGGAGAAAGTCAGGGGGGTGGTGAGCCCCACTGACCAATGATGGTAATGTAGCAGTTTACAAACCAATAAGAGTTTCCTTTCTGTACTTTCCATGTATCTGTCTATAAAACAGGCCTGGATCAATAAACTAGGATATTCTCCTGTTCTGACTCCCTTGAGAGTCTGTCGTTCTTTCCCGCCGTTCCTAATTAGAACGACATCTGGTGACCGCCGATGTGAGGTGCAGCCGACCCCCCGAGGTCTGGTAACCGACGTGATGACATCTGCTAGTCCCCTGAGGGTAAGCAGCGAGTCGGGGGGGGGAAAAAGCCAGCCCTTCCCCCTAGAGGGGTAAGTGGAATTCTCCCGGGCTTTCCTAGAGGAAGCTGGTTTTGGAAACCAACGGGATAGTGGAGCCTGGCAGTGAGCGGGCTTGGAACGGCTCATCTTGCTGAAGCAGAGCTCAAAATCCCGGGTCTGAGCCAATAGCGTTTGTATAATTGCATTCGTGAAGCCGCCAAGATAAAGTTCTCATAATGGGGAACTGTACTTCAGCTGATGAACAGCTTGCCTACCTTGCATGGCAGGATGCCCTGCCCCGCATGGGACTCAGTGTTTCTGAAGATGCCATGCGCACTTTATTTCAGTGGATAAAACAGCAAGGTTTTGCTGTGACTATGGATAATGCCTTTGATCTCGAGGTTTGGCTGTCGATAGGGGACCGTTTATGGTCTGAATTGACTGAGGGAGATACCAGTGTGTGCAGCCTGGCAGTCACCTGGGGGGCGCTTTTTAAGGCGCTGGAACGGAGGCAGTCTGAGGACAGTGAGGCCGGGATGGAAGACTTAGATGCCAGGAGTGCCTCTTTTGTACAAGATGAGACACTGGGGGATGAGACCGTGGATGAGTGGCATAGCGCTTCCTCGGAGCGGCCCGGGTCCCCGGAGGACTTGGGCCGCGGGCGGAAGGAGGCTGCGCGCCAGAAAATCCCCCCCCCAGGACCGACGCTGCGAGCACCGCCGCCAGCGGCCGCGGGGGCTCCTCCCGCCCCCCCGCTGCCTTCCATGGGGCCCGTGCCGGGGCCGGCGCCGCCCCTCCCCCGGACTCACTGTAGCTGCTCTGCCGTGGCGGCGGCGGGGGGTTCTTCGGCCCCCCCGCTGCCTCCCACGTGGCCCGTGCCGGGGCCGGCGTTGCCCCTGTTATAAATTTGTATTGTGATATTGGCTTTCGCAGATGAATATTATATGTTAAATACTTTTTAGCTATGTATGTACTTTTTTCTTGCTAACAAGTCTTAAGCTTAAAAGAATTTCCTAGGTACAAGGCAAGGAAACCCCAGAGGGCAAGGACACTGGGGCCCAAACTCTTATCAAGAGAACAATAGAAGCCAAACTGTTATCAGCGGAAGATATGAAACCCATCTGCCCTCAGAAGAAGGATGAGAGGCCCAGACCCTTATCAACAACTGACCATCTGCAGAAAAAAGGAAACCAGACTCCAAAAGAATGCTGACCAGCAAGAATAATGATGACCAGCAAAAAAATTATGATGACCAGCAGAAACTGAGACTGTGCAAAAGCATGATCTAAGAAGGCGGAACCAGGGAGGGGACATGCTTGAATATGCATTAACCCCTCACAGCAAGGATGGGATAAAAGGGGTATCCATGGGATACCAGGTGTGCTCTTGGCAGCGCGCCAAGGCACCCGGCCGTTTTAACCCTTTGCTTTATTTCTTATGTCTCCTAATTGTCTTTGATTTATATTAAATTCTTTTTATAATTTATTAAGTGAATCTCGTTTTTAAGAATTTTGGGGGCTCGTCCGGGATAAGCACCTCACCTCTAGGACCACCGGAGATCCAGAACGGGGAAACAGGCGCGCCCCTGCTGAGTTCAGCAGACCCCGCTCCGTTTCTCCTAGCGTGGGCCAAGCGGCTGCAGGTCAAAACCCCGAGGACAAGAAGGAGAGGAATAAAGCAAAGGAAAGGGGAAAAGGCTCCCTAAAAACCGCGTTATTTTTGCTCCATAATTCTTGTGCACGAAGACCCAAAGAAGAAGACGGATTGTAAGTAATCTTTAGGGGGAGCGGGAAGCGGGGGTTGCAAGATACCCCCGGGGTTACTGGGACTGGGTCTCAGGGGAGGGGTTAGCCCCTCGGGAAAGGGAGAGCCCAAGGTTTTCCTGGCACAATCCACTGGGAAAACAGAGTAAAATGTGGATTCTCTAAAACTTTGTCAAGTTGAGGATTAAATCCAAGAAATTTGGACTTAAAACTGCCAAATTGAGGAATAATCCAAGAAACTTGAGATATTTGACATATTACAGTGCCCATGGGCGTATATTAACAAGTAACTGGGAAGTAAAGTGCACCTTATTGTCTTGCTGTGACTGGGTGGAGTTGAATGAACAGATGTGAGAATGCGTAAATAGGTGTGATTGTTGCGTTAAAGTTTGTTTGTTTTTTTTTTGGAATTGTGTTGCTAAAGAGGAAAGGTATCCTGTGCTGTGCTGGAGTAAGAGTGAACACGGGTCGATGTTTCCACAGGGACTAGATCACGGTGGGGACACATGGAGTGATTCGCTTCCTCCCTGCGAGCTCCTGTCATGGAGCCCCGGGGGGGGGCAAACCAGAACTGGGGCTTGTAGCCCAGGAGCCGCGGGGGTGCTGTATCAAATCTGTTCTCAGCGGGTCTGGTCTCAGAGCAAAGCCAAGGTTATCTTTAGTGGAGATCTTCCCTCCGTGCCTTTCCTCCCCCCCCCCCCCCCCGGGCAACAAGAGCTGCTTGCGGGGGAGGGATCGCTTTGGTGAGCTGGTATGTGGTTCAGCGTTTGAAGTTGTTTGTTTTTTGGTTTTTTTAGAAGTTTTTTTTTTTTTGCCCCACTGTGGCGGCGGTGAAAGGTTTTCCTGGGACATCGTGCTCCCAGGGCTACTCCCTGCCTAGCTATTGGGACGGAGAGGCGGGTCAGCCTCAGGAGTGCAAGGGAACTCCTGGAGCCCCGGCCAGCAGTGAGTCGGGCCGAACCCTGATAAGATCAGGCACGGAGGATGCCCTGAGAGGATGAGTTCAGCCTATCCCTTTTGAGTAAAGTGAGGGCAGGGGGCCGTCTAAGTCTTGGTGCCCCTGGATTGTTTAAACTTATTTTGGAGCTCTCAAGCCGCAGAGCTGTGTTTAGGTGACTGCCGGCAGGCTGGATTGAACCACAGATGCTGGTTCGGGTTCCCTGCTCCAGGCACAGGGGGATCAGAGGAGCTCTCAGTGACTCCTGGAACCTCCTGAAGCTGTGAAACAGGCCGGGAACATGCCCAATGGTGAGAGAGCCAGGCGAGTCCCTCTGGGACCCAGGTTTTCTATGCCGGGGTCTTATGAGACCTTAGGCACATTAAGTTCTGTGATTCCGAGAGTAAGGACTGGTGTCAAACTGTCTCAGAGAGCTTTTTCTTAGCCAGATGTGTGAGTGAGATATGGAGCAGTACTGGCGTATGGTATCAGCTCCAAACCAAGGGAGCTGCAAGTTGCAAGCCTTTGTTTTACCGGGTTCTGAGAGAATTCCGTGTATGATGGTGCTGTAAGCTTCTCCAGCAGTAAGCTGTGTCGGTAATTAAAATTTGAGATTTCAGGAAGAGCAGAGAAGCTTTAGAGAGAAGCTTAGAAGAATTCCAAGAAATGCATCCTGGGAGAAAGTGGAAAAAGAAGTTCTGTTTGGTTTTTTTTTTTTCTTGAGTGACTGCAATATTTAGTTTGTAGAAAAACAAACCCATTTCTTAGTATGCCTTCCAATTTCTTTACTTTAGTGAATATCGTAGAATTTTGTGGTTGATTTTAATTTTAAAGGCAAGTTACAGTAATTTGCATAGTAGTCACTTCTTCAGGTGAAAACTTATCAGGTTGTCAATAAGTGTGAGAGCTGTTAGCCCTAATGTTGTTTGTGTCCCGTGCTCATGGGCGCAGCCCATGGTTCTTAACAGCAGAACCTGGTACCAGCCTAAAAGCAAAATCCTATGGATTGTTGTAAATCTTTTTACTGCTGCTGAAAATTATTTTGTCTCTCTTTTCACAATATGAAATGCTGATCATCTCTCTGATGATTTCTAAAAAGAGTTATTGTGATGGTGTGTTTAAGTGAAGATCAGGCTCAGAACTGCCATGATTTCTTGTTCTTTTGAATTTGCCAAGAAAGTGCACGTCTCTAGGAGTGCTTGTGTTGTTTTGCAGCTGTGCTTATTACAGAAGCAGAAGTGGACCCAGTTAAAAGATTAGAATTAAGATTGTTGGTGTTTCGAATTGAGAAGAGAACTGTGGAGACTCTAAACTTGGTCTATTTTAATAAGTACATGTGTTTTTAGAGATGAGTCTTATTTTGTGAAAGAAGAGTTTGAAAACAATTGTAAGACTGGTTCTTGCTATAGATTGTTCATAGTATATAAGCTGCAAGTGTTGTTGAAACATAAAGATATTGTCAGAAACTTGTCAATGTATCTAAATTCCTGTAAAAATAAAAGACCTGATCATATCTTGTCATTAAAAAAAAAAAAAAAAAAAAAAAGTTACACTAGAGATTATTCACATTAAGCAGCTGTGTGAGGATAGACTCCTTTGTACTTGTAGAAGAAAATTTAGAGAAGAATGATGTCTGTGTCTTCATTTCTAGCTTGACTGAAGATCTGTTCAAGGCAGTAGAAATAGTAATTGCAGGTTTGTTTTAGTTGGTAAAAGTACCTGGCTAGCTGACTGGTCTCTGTGTCTAGCGCCTTTGGGGTTTTGGGGAGGATCCCCAAAAAGGAGGTGTTAGGATTTTGTAGTTGATTCTGAAGCAAAGTAATTTGTGTAGTGGAGATTCTGGAGAGATGTGGTGTAAAGAGTACGAGATGATAGTGGCAGAGAGAGAGAGAGAGGTTTGCGATGCCTTTCATTAGAGTTGTAAAGATTTTTAGAAAGAGAATGAGAAGTGTCTTGTTGGCTCCGAAGAGTGTGCACTGGCTTGTGAGGAGAAAAAACTTTCAAGCGCGATTAGAGGTGAGAATTGTGCCCGAAATAGGAGATGTTAGGAGTATCTGGAGCGCTGGGTTAGGAGTTGCTAGGTTTAAGTGTTGTTTTATTGCTTTTATGTAAAGCGGCTGCAGCAGGACCCGGTCCCTGTGAGTGACGAACAGCGGGGCCCAGTGTGGCGGCTCCCGGTCCTCTCCCACCCGATGTGAAGGGTGCAGAGTGCGGTTCGTGAGGGGCGCTGCTGGAGCGGGACCCGCCGTGTCTGTGCCGGGGTCTCGAGGGGTGCGAGGTGCCGGCAGCGATCGCCGGCCCGGCAGCGGTGCTGGGTGAGATTTGGTGCTGAGGAGCGAGCTGGCCCAGCAGAGGAGCCGCAGACCAGAGCACTGTGGACTCCGGGCTCTGCCCCTCGGCTGTGGTGGGAGCTGAGTGTGTTTGAACATGCCAGTCCTGTGTGTGAAGGGACGGCACAGCAGGGAAAGAGGGGACACGAGCTTTGCCCCAGGGTCAGCACGCAAGTGACAGCCTATGGGCCCTCCCTGCAGAGCGAGCTGCTGAAACAGCCTGCTCGGCCCAGAGCTGCGGCAGCAGGAGGGGGAGAGAGAGATAGCCTAAAAAAACTGCTGTGAATGGGAAAGAAGGAACGGAACAAAGGACGAAGAAACAGACCGGTGTATGATGAGACCAAAGCAAAAGTAGTCTAGCTCGTTAGGTTCTGAAAACCTCATCAAAGTGTTTAATTTCTTGAAATAAGATCTCTTTTTCTCTTATTTTTTTTTTCCCTTTTTTTTCTTTTACTCTTGTTGTTAAAAGGAAGGGGTTTGTTCTAAGAAACCGATAAAAGAAGTTTATGAAGCTAAACAAGTAAATATTAACCAAAGGGTAAAAAGGTAATGAATGTAATTTATTTGAAGTCAAAACTAACCTAGCCTTTCTTGTTTAACTAATTTGAACACGCAGAAAGAGATTGGCTCCTATGTTAACTGTTAAATTTCGCTTAACCCAAGAATTTTAAAGAATACTTATGGAAAATTTTGATGTGATGTTTTCATTCTCCCTGTGTTATTAAGAAATTGTTTTCAGGTACTACTGATAATTAAGGCAGAGAAGCTGCAATCTGGACCAAAGAGTGAAGTTGGATTCACACCAATAAGATCAAAAGATCTGAGGACTGGACTGTAACACCCAAACGGAGTGATACAAACTGGACTCTTGGATAGAGGCTGGCGGTAATGAACTGAAACAATCCAAATGACCCAAGGAATGAGCTAAGAATCACGCCTAACTGAGAAGTAAGACCAAGCCTGTATCAGTAGTTTCAAGTCCTGCCTGGACAAGTTCTGGGACACTTTCAATATCCACCTTGGGGAGGAAAAATCCCACTCCAAACAGGAGGACTGGGGCTGTTTTGGTCGGGAAATCCTCGTATATTTTTGCTTTTGCCTGTGATTTGTATAAAGGAGGGGGGGAGATCCACAACTTCCATCAGTGCCACATCATATACCTTGTCTAAATCATCCCAATACGGGACATGCTATCTGGATTAAATATAAGTGTTTAAATTAGAGAATAATAGGTATTATGGTTCACAAAGCTAAGCCTCTCGTTGCAGGAAGTGTTCGGTGCCAAATCTATTAAGAATAACTTAAATGATAACTTTTTTTACAGATGGGAAATTACTAGTGCGTGTTGAGTGGGAAGTACCTGAGGAACGGTGAGAAACTGCTGTTAAAAAGGTGTCAAAAGAAATTTGCTTGGAAATTACAAAAGAGGAAGTGACAAGGAAATAGGGGGCAAGACCAGACTGACCACTACAACTCGCCACCGAGAAGAATATAAAACACCTGCTGTGAGCTGCAACCTCATAGGCAGGATTGGTGGGGGTGTAAGTCATACTGGACCCCTATTATTCCTTCTTCTGTCACTTATCCTTCTCCCTTTTGGGACACAAGCAAAGCCATGTTACAAATGCTATCAAAAGCTCTACATGGAATGACACCGGGTTTTCTTTCTTATTACCCACACCAATATCAATAGTCACTGCTATAACCCATCCAAGTTAAGTGCCTGTATACATAAATGGGAAAAATATTAGATCACAGAAAACTTAGGAGTCAGTGGTACTAGATTGGGAAGCACTTGCCCAAAAGGGAAAAAAAAAAAAAAAATGGATTTGCTTCACGGGGGCGGTCAAGGGAAAGACCCAAGATTTGATAAAAGAGCAAGTGATAAGAAAAAAAGATAAAACCAACACAGAAACCTAAACCTAACTTAACCTCACGTCAGGACCTGTATGCAAGGCTCAAACAGCAATTAAAAGGGGAAATAGATATCTCAAGACTAGGAAGAAACCTGTTTGTGGATTTAGGGGAGAGGATAAGTAAAGAACTTAACATAACGAACTGCTGGGTCTGTGGAGGAGCCTTGATGACGGAGGAATGGCCATGGAAAGGTAGTAGCATAGGCCCGGTGGAACTCCTTAAGTGGAACCGGACCAATATAAGAGGGGGGACTCGACCAGAAAGATGGATTCTAAGTTCAACAGTGATAGGGGAAGAATGTTTATGGCGAACTGGTAAGGAATTTATTAAAGAAATAGGGAAAACTCCCTGTAAAAGGTATAAGGTTAGTAATGGAACTTCTACATGGTGGATCCCAGAGGAGCCAACTCTGTATTGGACTCAAGGAAAAGTAAAAGAAAAGAATTGTGTGTATGATAATCGAACCAGACTCTTCAGATGTAATGGTAAAGGGAAAAATCCTTACTCTGGAATCCCAGAAATATCTAAATTTGGGGAAAATATAAATCAACAGAAAAATGACTATTGGAAGGCACCAGATGGCTTATTTTGGATATGTGAGAAAAGTGCATACCCAAAGCTCCCTTCGCAATGGAAGGGGAGTTGTACTCTGACGAGACAGAAATCAGTTGGGGTGTTAGTTTTGGAGGTCCTAAAAAGAAATAAAAGAGAATGGTTTTGAGCACCTCAAAAATGGGGAGATGAGAAATGGCCCCTGAACGCATATTGGAAACATTCTTGGGCACAAGATGGAAGTTGGGGATATCGAACCCCAATTTTTGCATTATGAAACTCCAAGCTGTTGTAGAAATCATAACCAATAAAACAGCTGGGGCTATGGAACTAATAGCCAGTCAGAGATGAAAAGCCAGAGCTGCAATATATCAGAGTAAAGTGGCTTTAGACTATTTATTAGCTAAAAGAAGGGGTGTTCTGTGAAAAAAATTAATACATAAGATTGTTATTTTCAATGACAATAAAAATGCCATTCTAGATATCGCCAAAGATATCAGAAAAATGGCCCATGTGCCGGTCCAAAAATGAAAATCAGTAATGACCACTAATTGATGGGATAGTGTATTGGGGATAGAGTAGTAGAAGAAGCTAAGCTTCTTCCCCTTGTAGCAGTGCTACAGCTGGTTTAATAGTTCTTCTTTGTTTAATCCCCTGTTTAATTTGGCTGATCACCAATATAGTTCAAAGCATAGCAAATACCTATAGACCTGAAATTAGCTACATCTAGAATGGCAAAAACAAAAACAAAAAAAAATCATAGTATTAAGAAAACAAAATAATGTGAAAAATCTGTTGGAAGAAGCTAAATTGATTTGTGAATAAATGAACGAGTGCTAGAAGCTAGAAAACAAGAATTATTGCTCAAGCCAAATGATTTATAAAAAAAAGAAGAGGAGGGGTTTGTTATAAATTTGTATTGTGATATTGGCTTTCGCAGATGAATATTATATGTTAAATACTTTTTAGCTATGTATGTACTTTTTTCTTGCTAACAAGTCTTAAGCTTAAAAGAATTTCCTAGGTACAAGGCAAGGAAACCCCAGAGGGCAAGGACACTGGGGCCCAAACTCTTATCAAGAGAACAATAGAAGCCAAACTGTTATCAGCGGAAGATATGAAACCCATCTGCCCTCAGAAGAAGGATGAGAGGCCCAGACCCTTATCAACAACTGACCATCTGCAGAAAAAAGGAAACCAGACTCCAAAAGAATGCTGACCAGCAAGAATAATGATGACCAGCAAAAAAATTATGATGACCAGCAGAAACTGAGACTGTGCAAAAGCATGATCTAAGAAGGCGGAACCAGGGAGGGGACATGCTTGAATATGCATTAACCCCTCACAGCAAGGATGGGATAAAAGGGGTATCCATGGGATACCAGGTGTGCTCTTGGCAGCGCGCCAAGGCACCCGGCCGTTTTAACCCTTTGCTTTATTTCTTATGTCTCCTAATTGTCTTTGATTTATATTAAATTCTTTTTATAATTTATTAAGTGAATCTCGTTTTTAAGACCCCTCCCCCGGACTCGCCGCAGCTGCTCTGCCACCGTACCTGCTGTGGTTTCTGAGCGGCACTTTACATCGCCTGAAGCAGCCGGCCCGTCCGCCTCTTCCAGTGCCCGGAACGACCCGGCTGCGAGCCCGCCCTGGGACCATCTCGAGCCGTCCCCACCCCGTCCGGTGGAGCATCAGGGGCATTTTTGGGATGTGGTGAGACAGCGAGCTTTGGAAATGGGGGATTGGGAGCTGCTCGAGAGGCTGGGGACACCCGGGACTGGGATTTTTAACACCGTAGGGGCTGGAGCGGGGGAGACGGAGGGAGGACCGGAAGTCACTTCGGCTTCTGATGACTGGGTCCGTCGGGAACGGGAAGTCGGAGGGGCACCCCGAGGGGCGGCCCAAGCCTTCCCTGTGTTTAAGGCTGCCCCAAATACGGGACAGGCCGACAGGCACCATGTGATAGCATGGAAGGTGGTACAGGATATACAGAGTAAAGTTGCACAGTACGGGCTCGGATCTCCCGAGGTTATGCAGATCATTAGGGTGATAGACACTGATCTGCTTGCTCCATATGATATTAGGCACCTGGCTCAAGTCTTGTTCCAGCCTGTGCAATTTAAAGTTTTTGAAGATAATTGGAGACAGATGGCTCAGAAGGCTGCAGACGGAAATACGCGTCTGCCTGCACATGATCCCAGACATGGGGTCAGAGTAGACGCCCTTATGGGTTTGGGTGAGTTTTCCAGTCCTGATCTCCAGGCCCGTTGGGACCCTAGAGTCCTTGAGCAGGGACAAAAAATTGGTATTGGAGCACTGCTGAAAACTATGGAAACAGCTGCTCCCAGGGCACGATATGTGACAATCACTCAGGGTTTAAAGGAACCCTTCTTGCCATTTGTTGAAAAAATTGCAGCAGCCTTGGAGAAACAGGTTGAAGATGATAACCTCAGACAGCTCTTGTGTAAACAGCTAGCGAGAGACAATGCTAATGAAGACTGTAGGAAGATCATAGAGGCTCTCCCAGGAGACCCCTCGATACCAGAGATGGTCCGAGCCTGTGCCAAAGTGGGCTCTGTGGGGCACAAAATGTCTGCTCTGGCAGCTGCTCTAGTATCAAAACAACCAGGCTGCCAGGGTGGTTCCAGGAAGCAAAAGAATGCTCAGGGCAAGGCTCGGCAGGTGCAGCAAAATAATAAAGGAAAAGGACAGTTCTTGTGTGCTGGATGTCACAAGCCAGGTCATTTTGCTAATCATTGTAGATCTAGATATCATGCCAATGGTCAGCTTTTGGGGGATTTGGGAAACATGTACAAGAGCGCACGGGGGACCTGCGCTCTGACACAAGTGAGTTCCCAGGGCACAGCCCCCCCACAGGCCTACTCAGCCAGCTTAGAGGCAGCACCCAGGGGGCAGCAGGAGTGGATGTATACACCGCAACAACAGTTACATTAGATTCTAGTCGTGCATATAAGGTTCCCCTGGATGCTTTTGGTCCTCTGGGTCAAGGCTTGAGTGCGCTGCTTGTGGGAAGATCTAGTGCAACCCTACAGGGGATTTTTGTACACCCAGGAGTCATTGATGCTGACTTTATGGGACAGATTTGTGCCCTGGTTTCTACTCCTTCCCCCCCTGTTACCATCCCTGAAAAAACTCGCATTGCTCAACTTGTGCCCTTTAAGTCCTGTGTTCTTAGGACTGCTGATCGGACTCGCGGGGATGGTGGCTTTGGATCTACCGGACTGCCCCAAGTCCTTTGGTCTGCCTGTATCTCTACTCAGCGACCTCAAATGACGTGCACCCTGAGTCTGCCAACTGCCAGCCCGCCGCAAATTCAGCTTCGAGGTCTCATCAACACTGGGGCAGATGTGACGATCGTCTCCTTCTCTGCGTGGCCTCCGTCCTGGCCCTTGACTCCTATGGGTTCGGCCATTGAGGGATTGGGAGGTACCGCGCAGACATTTGTGAGCCAGCGTCCCGTGCTGACCAAAAACCCAGAAGGGCAAACAGCTACGGTCCGGCCTTATGTCACTGCAGCCCCACTTAACCTCTGGGGGCGGGATGTTTTGGCAGCATGGGGGGTGCGGATTGGGACACATTTTTGATAGGGGCCACTGTGGCGAAGGGCACACAGCTTTCCATGCTGCCTTTACGGTGGCTGGTGACCAAACTCATCTGGGAAAACCAGTGGCCCCTGGCTAAAGAGAAATTAGCTGCCCTTCGTGAATTGGTCCAAGAACAGTTACAGCAGGGACACATTGAGCCTTCCACTAGTCCCTGGAACAGTCCAGTTTTTGTGATCAGGAAAAAATCTGGGAAGTGGAGATTGTTGCAGGATCTCCGCAAGATCAATGCAGTCATGGAAAGCATGGGGGCACTGCAGCCTGGCATGCCATCACCTACCATGCTTCCCATGGGGTGGAAAATCCTGATCCTTGATTTAAAGGATTGGTTTTTTACTATTCCATTGCATTCTGAGGACAAATGCAAGTTTGCTTTCACAGTACCTACGATCAACAACGCTGAACCCGTGCAGAGGTATCAATGGAAAGTTTTGCCACAGGGCTGCAAGAACAGCCCGACTATTTGTCATTGGTATGTAGCTCAGGCCTTATCTGGAGTCCGTGAGCAGTTCCCTGAAGCTTATTGCTATCATTACATGGATGACATCCTGGTGGCAGCATCCACCCAGGATGAACTGCTGAGGATACAGCCCCAGCTGTTCGGAGCTCTGCGTTCTTATGGCCTGCAAGTAGCTCCGGAAAAAGTTCAGCAGCATCCTCCTTGGAAATACCTAGGAGTCAAAATCTTAGATCGGACCATTTGCCATCAAGAGGTGCAATTCGTGGATTCTATCAAAACTCTGAATGATGCCCAAAATTTGATGGGTATCATCACGTGGCTACGTCCTTACTTGGGGCTGACCACAGCACAGTTATCCCCATTGTTCAATCTTTTGAAGGGGGACCCTGATCTGAATTCGCCTCGAGAGCTGACTCCTGAAGCGCAGCAAGCGCTGGAGGATGTTCAGCAGGCTGTTTCTGCTCGGCAGGTTTACCGGGTGGATCCATCCATTGATATCACTGTTTTTATTACTTGTCCAGAGTCTCATCCTACAGGTATCATTGTCCAATGGAGTGAACAATGGTCTGATCCTTTGCACATTTTGGAATGGATCTTTCTGCCCCATCAACCGAAAAAGACGGCCCCCACAGTAAATGCCGTCAGCGGTGTTTGCAGTTAATGGCAGCGGACCCTGGGAAAATTATCCTCCCAATATGGCGGGAGGAATTTGAATGGAGTCTGACCAACAGTGCCTCCTTACAGAGTGCGCTGCAAAACTTTTCAGGGCAGGTTGCTTATCATCTGCCCAGCCACAAACTGTTGCAATTAGCAGGGTCAGCTGAATTGTCCTTTCGGCAAAAAAGTAGTTGGGTGCCAGTGCAAGGACCCTCCGACTTCACTGACGGTTCAGGAAGAACGGGGAAAGCCATTGTTACATGGAAGGATGAGTCTGAGTGGCAAGTGCTGGAAGGCCATGAGTCAGGCTCAGCCCAGCTAGTTGAACTAAGGGCCGCAACCATGGCATTCCAGCGGTTTTCTCAGGTACCACTGAATTTAGTTACTGATTCTGCTTATGTAGCAAATCTCGCTAAGCGTTTAGATTGTGTGCTCCTGAAAGAAGTTGATAATGAGCATCTGTTTCAGCTGCTGAAGTCTTTGTGGTGTGTAATCCAAGCTTGAGTTCACCCATATTACATTCTGCATATTCGGAGTCATGCCAATCTACCAGGTTTCATAGCAGAAGGTAATGCCAGGGCTGATAGGTTAGCTAACCCTGCTTGGGTAGCACCTCAGCCTCAGAAAATTGCACAAGCCAAGGCATCGCATGATTTTTTCCACCAAAGTGCACATACTTTGCAAAAACAGTTTCACTTAACACCGACCGAAGCTCGTGACATTGTCAGTTCTTGTGCTGACTGTCATGGACTTGCAGCACCTCTGCCAGCGGGGGTGAACCCCAGAGGGTTGAAAGCCCTGCAGCTTTGGCGGACAGATGTTACTCACATTGCTGAATTTGGCAGACTTAAGTATGTGCATGTGTCTGTTGACACCTTTTCATCTGCTATGTGGGCATCTGCTCACACCGGGGAAAAAAGTCGTGATGTTATTGCCCATTGGAAAATTGCATTTGCAGTCTTGGGCATACCTTCTTCTGTGAAAACTGACAATGGGCCTGCCTACGCCTCACAGAAGACACGACGATTTTTACAGTTATGGGGAGTTTCACACGTATTCGGTATCCCACATTCTCCCACTGGGCAGGCTATTGTCGAACGCGCTCATGGTACCCTGAAACGTGTTCTAGAAAAACAAAAAATGGGGATGGTTGGAGAAACTCCACACAGCCGGCTGGAGAAAGCCTTGTACACAATCAATCACCTCACAGTGCAAAAGAATTCGGATAACCCTGTCATTTTGAAACATTTTCTTTCATTGCAGTCCTCAGGCGAGGTGCACCTGCCTCGAGCGAAAGTTTGGGTGAGAGACCTAACCACCAACAAGTGGCAAGGCCCATGCGAGCTCATCGCTTGGGGTCGCGGGTATGCATGCATTTCTACAGGTACTGGAGTACGATGGATACCTGCAAGGTGCGTTCGCCCTAATCTGCGACACCAAAGGCAGAAGGCAGTCAACAGGTGAACCTCAGATGATGACCAAGATACCGATCATCACTCAGATGGTCCTTCTACAAGCAGAGACTGAACATTCTTACCTGTTGACAAGTTAGACTGTCAGTTGGAACAGACTAACAATGTTTTATTTGTTGTGTGAGTGTGTGTATTAGTTCACTGAATTAGAGATATTGGAGTCAACCGTCAAATCCTTGCAAAGAAAACAATTCTTAAATACCAAAACGTAAGCCAAAATTCTAGAACAGCATCCATTCAAAGTTTTAGTAAAGAAACCCCTTGTGCTGTGTTTGTTCTCTCTCCTGCAAGGGCCCAGGAGGACGTGACAAACACTGCCTTTTTATTTTTTCTAACAAAAGGGGTGAATTATGGATGCTAAATCTGAACCACAGTGCCTGTATAAATTACAGGCCGCATAGCTTTCTCAAGTCCAGCCTGAGAAAGTAGCCTGGGATGTTTTAAGGAGGAATCAAAACAATCCTCAGGGACACAAAACAGCCTTGCAGGTGTTGTTTTCTATTCCTTGTTTTCCTTGCAGGAGAAAGTCAGGGGGGTGGTGAGCCCCACTGACCAATGATGGTAATGTAGCAGTTTACAAACCAATAAGAGTTTCCTTTCTGTACTTTCCATGTATCTGTCTATAAAACAGGCCTGGATCAATAAACTAGGATATTCTCCTGTTCTGACTCCCTTGAGAGTCTGTCGTTCTTTCCCGCCGTTCCTAATTAGAATGACAGATGGTATTAGATTATCTATTAGCAGAAGAAGGGGGAGTGTGTGGCAAATTAAATGACTCAAACTGCTGTTTGCAAATAGATGACAATGGAAAAGTAGTAGAACAAATAAAAAAAGGAATAACAAAGTTAGCTCATGTACCAGTCCAAACATAGAAAGGATGGGAATGCGACGTTTTCATGGTTACCTGGTGGCCTATGAGTTAAACAAATGCTTTATTTTTCTCTTATGTGTTGTAGCAACTTTAATCTTTTTACCATGCATGATCCCTTGCTTAATACAACTCATTCAACATGTGATCAAAGGGATACAAGTAGTAGCCGTGCCTACTGACCCAGAGATAGCTACGAAAGGGCAGAGAGTGATGCCACTGCAAATAATTGCAAAACCAAAAAAGACCCAGGAACAGGAAATTAAGTTAAGGATAACAAAAGTTTGTAAAGACAATTATTAACAAAAATTAAAAGAGGAGGGATTGAGAGGGATGACAAGTTTGTCTTTACAAACAAGCAGTGGGTCTGCTGATGAAATGCAACTATCACTGAGAGACAACAGAAAAAATAGGATAGTTTCCACTGAAAGATGAAAGAGGCACTGAAAGAACACCATGATTCCACAAGAGTTAAGAATTAAGAAGGGATTATGCATGGGGGGGGAGGAGGTATCCCAGGTATCAGGTGTTCTGGGAAGTCTGTACCTCTCAAGTACCTCAGCCTATGGGGAAAGAGAGAAGGGACAAACGGCCGGGAATTAGGATAAAAGGGACGCTGCGCTCTCCAAAAATTTGAGAGACCCCAGGGGAATGCCCCATGGCCTCTCCCTTTATTCAAATAAAGGAAAAGGACTCCTCTGTCTCCTTTTTGCACATAAACCTCTGGTGTTTGTGGATTAATTTTCCTGACAGTGTCAACTGCCTATTGGGCTAGAATGTTATATATTGCTGGCAAAAAAGAAACTTGTGACTTCCCCAAGCTGTGGCTGACTTGTTGCTTCTATAAATCTCATGCCTCGAGACTGATATCTTATCGGGCTACTTGAGCAATAAATCATCTCAAAGCAAGGGGGTCCTGTCCCTCGTTTTTCATCTTGACATATTTTAATTATTGCCAGTTAGGTACAAAAATAAAAGCATTAGTTATTATTTCATAACTATAGCTACTTCTGCAAAAGTTAACATAGTATAATGCACAACACATAGCATCCACTTTAATATTTGCGAAAGCCAAAACTATAATGTGTTTACCACACTGCCACCATCACAGCCCAGCCCGGTCCTGCTTCTTCTGCTATGCGATGAGCCTCTGCTCATGAGAGCAGCCACTGAACTGGGACTTTATTTGCACCCTACCTCATTAAAAGAGGGACTTTTCGCCATCTGCTTGGGTGCCCAAGATCCTGAGTTCACCTTTCCCTGCCCTGCTCGGAGCCGGGCAACCGCTGCCCCACCCCTGCCACTTCTTTGGCACCGCTCTGGAATTTCACTACACTGTAGCCCCTCACCTCCTGCCTGCTACAGCTTTGGAGCTTCTGATACATCTCATCCACCACCCTGGGATTTTTTTTTTTTTTTGCTCAATCCTGCTGTTGCAGCTTGCTGCTTCCCAGAGTCCTGCTGGGGCACTGGGATCGGCTGCCCCTGGGGGGTTTGTAAAGCAAGCCTTTCTTCCATGCCTTCCCGTCTCAGTCAAGTCCGCCATTACCACGTGGTCCCTGAGCTCTCACCAGATCGCCCTCTGCAGCCATGCAGGAATCATCACACGTGCCCCGCCGCCCCAGAAGCCTGCCAGTGCCCCTGCTGGCTGTTAGCATAACTAAACCAAAGGGAAAAGTGCCTGCGGCCAAGAAGCTGTTACTGGATTTCTGTTTCTGTTTGTTGCTGCTGCCATAGTTATTGTAGTTTGTTTGCCTTGTTATATATATTAGTAAAGAACTGTTATTCCTATTTTCATATTTTTGTCTGAAAGCCCCTTAATTTCAAAATTATAATAATTCAGAGGGAAAGGGGTTGCATTTTCCATTCCAAGGGAGGCTCCTGCCTGCGTCACTATATTAGGAACAGCGAAGTGACAACACAGACTCTCTAGCTTGGTTGCAAAAGAGACCAAGTTTGATACTTACAGATCTTCTTTTATAGACTGCTCCGAGAAGGTCTGAAAAGGTAAACCTCTCATTGGTCATGAAACTAACACATCAACATCATTGGACAGTTAGGAACAGCACCCCTTGTCTGTTTCTTGCAAGTAAACAACAAGGCGACAAACAACACCTGCAAAGGTGGTTTTCCCCCACCAAGGACTGTTTGGATTCCTCCTTATGATTTCTCAGGCCAGAGTGAGAAAGTTATGTGACTTAATTTCACACAGGCTCAAGCTAATGCTTAAAGCCTAAAAATCTCTTATTTGACCATTGTCAGTTCCCATACCTGCCTTCCTTAGCAGACACCTGTCTTTCAAACCAAGACAGGTTTTGGTGCCCAATGTGGGACCGGAGGGCATGGAGAGAGAAGGGTGAAAAAGGAATAACAGTTTCTGGGTAACGTACTTCTGTGTGCTGAATATAGAAACCTCATTAGGCAGCACCATGTGGTCTAGCTTACCCTTGGTTTGGGTGACACCTAGCCATGGCTAAATTTTTTCCATTTGCAGCTCTTTATCTAAACATGGGTCCTATGACTAAGGCTACTGTGGCTGTTATCCAGTTTGTACTATGGGTCAATAAGGTGAGGAATTTGTGGATTTTTAACTTCACCTGGAAGGCAGGCACATGGATACAGGGCTATTAGACACTAAGTGTATGTTTTTGGGGTTACGTTAATAATGGTATCTTTTGTGAGAAAATAACACCAGGGGAAGTTTTCTCCCAACCCTTCAACCAGTTCTTTGGGCCTACCCCACCAGCTTTCAAAGGGTTTAAATTTCCTCTCGATACTAACCAAGCGTTGCAGATAGGCCTAGTCTATTTAGCATTTAAAGATAAGGTGAGGTTGACTTGGATAACCACCCAGACACCTACCCCAGAGACTAGGGGTGCTGTCCCAAACCTGACATGGCCCCAGAGAATAGGGATGATGCCCTAGAACCTGACCTTGGCCCACTGCCTGACCCTGCCCAACAGCCTAATTCAGAAATGAACCATCCAGACTGGATGGGGGTATTGGTGGAGAAGATGTACCAGATGCTGAGGCAATACACCTCCCCAGCTGGTGAGAAACCCTCTCCCTGCTTCAAAGAGGGAGAGTCTGATGGTGCAGCAGTGGAACCCACAGATGTTACAGCCGTCCAGGTTCCAGCTGAACCACAAGGGCAGTCAAAGCCAGCAGCAGTTGCCCCTGTGCAGAGGAGGAAGTATAAGACCAAATCAACGCATTCAGTTAATGATGAGGGGGCACCACGGCCCTCACAACCAGCGGGGGAACCGGAGCCTGAAATCATCACCAAGTCCCTGTTGTATGACAGTCTCCATAATGTGCAAAAAGACATTGTGTGACAGGGGCACAAGGCTTATGCAACATGTCTACTTTGGATTTGGGACATTATGGGTAGAGGTGTGCAACTGGATAGTGGTGAGGCAAGGTATTTGGGATCCTTGACTGTAGGAATCCAGAAATGGAGAGGGACCAGGGATTCAGGACCCAGGTGTGAATCAGGTATTCGTGAAGGAGCCAGGACCTCTTTCCCTCTGGGAGCAGCTTTTAATGAGTGTAAGAGAGAGGTTTGTTCACAAAGAGAGAATGCAGGAGTACCATCATTGAATGTGCTGGAAGACCCTTGAGGAAGGGATTCAACAGCTGAGAGAAATGGCAGTATTAGAGGTGGTCTTTGAGAGGGATGGACAGCATGATAATGACCCTGATAAGGTCATATGCACAGGGCAAATGTGTAACCTGGCAAATCTAGGACCATCCCAATACACCACCTTCATTGCAAAGATTAATGCTGATGACAACTGAGACACAGTGGGTTCTGTCGCCAACAGGCTCAGGTATTATGAGTATGGTTAATGGCCCAATGCATACTCATGTCTCTGCTGTAGTTAAGGACCTCAAAGAAGAGTTTAAAGAGGAGTTGAGGGAGATGAGGGAGGAGGTGAGGAAGAACAATGTGGCACCAGTGCAAGTCACAGGCCCCAACATCAGAGCCCGATGTCCCCTAGCTAGAGAGAGAGTCCACCCCACAAGTTGAGCTGTGGTTCTTTCTGTGTGATCATGGGGAAGACATGAGAAGATGGGATGGAAAACCCACTTCTGTCCTGGCAGCAAGGGTGTGTCAACTCAAGGAGGGAAACCCTAACTGAGGGAGTTCCGTTAAAGTGAAGGTAGCCTCAGCCTCCCAGGACCAAGATGCCAGGTATTACAGAAGGGAGGATGATATGTCAAATCCCCTTGAACGAACCTCTAGTATGTATGCCCAGGGAGGGAATGATAACCAGGACTTGAGGGGCCCTGCCTCTAGCCAGGAAGAGGCATGGGAAAATCGGGTCTTTTGGACAGTGTGAATCCGATGACCTGGCACATCAGAGCCACAAAAATACAAAGCGTTGGTGGTTGATACTGGTGAGCAGTGTACCCTAATGCCATCAGGACATGTGGGGGCAGAACCTGTTTCTATTTCTGGGGTGACAGGGGGATTGCAGCAATTGACCCTGTTAGAAGCCGAGGTGAGCCTGACTGGAAAAGAGTGGCAGAAACCTCAGATTGTGACTGGCCCAGAGGCCCCGTGTATTCTGGGCATAGACTTCCTCCAGAACAGCTATTAGAAAGACCCAAAGGGACTCAAGTGGGCTTTTGGAATGGTGCCTTAGGATTTCAGCTTTTATGTTTTTCAAATCCTGTACTGCTTTAGTGTATAACTCTAAAACTCCATATAGAGTGTTAGCTACTGTCTTCACATTTTGGTCAGACAAAACAATTCCTCTAGGCCTGAAGTTCAAGGACACCTTTCTGTCTCAGACCCTGAAAGTATAAACAAAAGTGAGTTGGCGGAGGAGCAAACTGGGGGTATATGACTTCATTACCTGAAGCTGTAATTGGAGGATTAACCCTTGCTATGTAAATGGATGTCCTGCTTTAGGGAAAATTTGGAAGAAAGCCTCCAATGCCCCCCCCGAGAAGTAAACCCATGTGGCCCCTTTCTCTCACCCCCCAACCGGTTTGGGAAGAGATTTCTCTGAGAGAAGTGGAAAAAACCTGTTTATTTAACAGGCAAAGCACTACCCAGCACAAGAATGAACAATATCAAATTACAAAACCTTTCGCTGCTCTGAAGAGATGACAAATTCAGAGGGTCTCTTTCCTGTGGGTGTTCGCTCTGTTATCAATCCCTCTGGCGCTGGAAAATGCCGCTGCCCAGGCTGGGCTCCCGGTAGTCCACGGGTGCAAGCTCACAGTGTTCCCCCAAGTCCCCAGTCCAGAGCAGGTTTGATCCGTTCCAAGGAAAAGGGAAAGAAAACAGTCCAGGAAGACCTCTCTGCTTCAGCTAGCTGGAAAGACAAGGCGATCTGTGTCTTGTTGTCTGTCTGCGCTGTAGTCAAAACCCCGTCCCGGGATGCAGGGGAGAGCAAGTACAGTCTCTGATAACAGACTTGGTGCTGCTTCTCCACTCACTTTTACTCTTAGATGAAATTTTAAGGATACAAAACCTATCTTTGGGCTATTGGTGGATGAATGGGGATACAATTTAACATCACAATCACCCCAGGACATTCCACCCCTTATCCCCATATCATCAATTTACTGCCAAAAGTAACATATTCTAACTCTGCACACACATACATACTCACATAAAAACTTCCCCTCCATTCCACCCAAAAAAATGCAAGCAATACATCCATCATGCCCCTGTCAGGTCCCACACCAAGCTACTGAATCCAGGCCCCAGGCTGCAGAGCCGCAGGATTCCCCACTCTCTCATTTTACTCACTCAAAACACCATTGTCCTGGTTCTAGAAGACAGGTGTCTGATAGGGAGAGCAGGAGCCTCCCTTGGGATGAAAGAATGTAGACCCCCTCCCTCCGAATTATTATAAATTTGAAATCAAGGGCCTTTCAGGCAGAGATCTGGGGATAGGAATAACAGTTCTTTACTAGTATAACCAGGCAAACAAACAAGCAATAACTACAGCAATAACAAGAACACAGAACCAGGGACCCCGGGACAGCCTTCTCGGCTGAGATGGGATGGAGGAGAGGCTTTGTTTTCACAAACCCCCTCGGGCAGTCAGTCCCGGTGCTCCTGCAGGGCTCCGAGGAACAGTCGGCTGGAAACAGCAGGGACGAGCTGAGATCCTGGGCCGGTGGCTGAGGTGTATCAGCAGCTCCGCGGCGGTGCCTGGCACTGCCACACGTCCTGGCAGGGCAGGGGGTGTGAGGCCACCAACAAAGAGGGGAGAAGGAGAAGAAGCAGCAGCTCCGTCTGGGTGATGGCGAAATTCCCTTCTCCCTACCGCAGCAGCTCCGCGACCCAGCAAACCAACGTCCTTCCCCGAAGCCGAAGAAAGACAGCCCAAAAACTGTCCCCAACCTCCTTTTCTGCCCCCTTCCCCCACCCCCCCCCCCCCCCCCCCCCCCCCCCCGGGCCCGGCCACTTTTTGTCCTTTGTCGAGCACCCCTAAGTACCGGTAGCTAGGTTGTCCCAGCACATAATAAAAAAAAAGGACACCTAACCCTCAACAACCATCTTTCACCTTCAACACTTACACATTTCCTTCTATTTCATGTCTGCGTGGTTTAACGTACAGACAATGACAGTAACCTTTTAACCAATGATCAGGTCTTCCTGAGGGACACATCGTGTTGTTCCACCTCTCTGCATTATCCACCATGTGCAACCTGATCCTTGAGCATAGACAACCCCACAAATGGGTTTGTCTGTATTCGAGGTAAAATTGATCCAAACCATCCTCCCTAACAGACCTCTGACATGTACCACTGGGACTTTGTCTCCATCTACTACATGCAAAGACTCAGATTGGGCAGGACCTGCTAGGTTGGTGGAACCTCTGGTGTTGACTAACCAGGTGGCCTTTGCTAGATGTTGCTCCCAGTTTTTGAAAGATCCTCCACCCAGTGCTTTTAAGGTGGTTTTTAACAGTCCACTGTACCTCTCCACTTTCCCAGCTGCTGGTGCGTGATAAGGGATATGGTACATCCACTCAGTGCTGTGTTCCCTAGCTCAGGTGTTTATAACATTGTTCTTGAAATGAGTCCCATTGTCTGACTCAATCCTCTCAGGGGTACCATGCATCCAAAGGACCTGCTTTTCAAGTCCCAGGATGGCGTTACGGGCTGTAGCATGAGGCACAGGATAAGTTTCCAACCATCCAGTGGTGGCTTCTATCATTGTGAGCATGTAGCGCTTGCCTTGGCGGTTTGAGGCAGTGCGATGTAGTCAATCTGCCAGGCCTCCCCATACTTGTATCTGGACCACCACCCACCGTACCAGAGGGGCTTCAACCGCTTGGCCTGTTTGATCGCAGCACACGTCTCACAGTCATGAATAACCTGAGAAATGCGGTCCATGGTTAGATCCACCCCTCAGTCTTGTGCCCACCTATAGGTGGCATCTCTACCCTGCTGACCTGAGGCATCATGTCCTTATCGAGCTAGGAACAACTGTCCCTTATGTTCCCAATCTAAATGTATCTTTGACACTTGTATCTGCAGCCTGATCTACCTGCTTATTATTTTGGTATTCCTCATTAGCTCTATTCTTGGGGACATGGGCATCTACATGGTGGACTTTCACTGGTAGTCTCCCTACCCTGGTAGCAATATCTTTCCACTCTTTAGCAGCCCAAATTGGTTTTCCTCTATGCTGTCAATTAGCCTCTTTCCACCTTTCCAGCCATCCCCACAGAGCATTGGCTACCATCCATGAATCAGTGTAGAGGTAGAGCTTTGGCCACCTCTCTCTTTCAGCAATGTCCAGGGCCAGTTGAACAGCTTTGAGTCCCGCAAGTTGACTTGATCCACCTTCTCCTTCAGTGGCCTCTGCGACCTGTTGTGTGGGGCTCCATACGGCTGCTTTCCACTTCTGGTTCATCCCTACTGTCCTGGGGTTACTTTATGATACTGGTATCTCCAATCGTCTGGTTTATGTTATATATAAAGTTCTGCACCTTTAAGACTGGCTCTGAGAGCGAGAGTGGGGGGAAGAAGAAGCGCGCAGTTTGTGTTAAAGAAAAACATCACTCCCACACATCCTGCTCCTGGACTGTGGTGTCTGCAGCACGGACAGACAGTGGGACAGAGCTTTTCTCTGGCTTTTAGTTAGTTTTGGCTAGCTGAGGCAGAGGAGTTCCCTGGACCTTTGTTTTTTTTCCCTTTTTCTTGGATCTGTGCAAACTTGCTCTGGACTGAACATCCAGTCAAACCCCAGGAGCTCATGCCTGTGGCCCACCGGGGCCTGGGCCTCGGCACTTTCTAGCACTGGAAAGACTGATAAGAACCTGAGTGAGCCAAGTTACACCACATGAAAGGGACTTTTCTTCCTAGATTTGCCATCCCATCGAACAGCGAGAGGTCTTATTATTTAATATTATTCAATTTCTGTTAAATAAACAGCTTTTTCCACTTATCTCCAAGGAATTTTTTTTCCTTTCCCAGACCAGTTGGGGGGGAGGGGTCATTTCCCTGGGGAAACTCCCATTTGGAGTTTTCCTCCCAAATTTGCCCTAAACTAGGACACCTACTATGCAACAGGAACCATCAGTGAAAAGGGCGTAGCATGTTTCTTCTGCTGGCAGGTGGTTATATGGTGGAGCTTCTTCAGCCCTTGTCACTTCCTCTTGTTCTTCATCTCTGAGACCAAAATTTTCACCTTCAGGCCAGTTTGTAATTATTTCCAAAATCCCAGGGCGATTCAGTTTACGAGTACGGGCACACTGTGTGATAAGAGCAATCCACTTGCTCCATGTGGCACTGGTGGCATGATGGGTGGAGGGAACCTTTCCTTTGAACATCCATCCTAGCACCAGTAGTCAGGGTGCCAGGAGGAGTTGTGCTTCCGTGCCAATCACCTCTGAGGCATCTTGGACTCCTTCATAGGCGGCTAAGATTTCTTTTTCTGTTAGGGTGTAATTGGCTTCAGATCCTCTGTAGCTTCGACTCCAAAATCCTAATGGTCGGCCTCGAGTCTCACCAGACACCTTCTGCCAAAGTCTCCAGGACAGACCATGGCTCCTGGCTGCAGAGTACAGCACGTTCTTCACATTTGGTCCTGTCCTGACTGGGCCAAGGGCTACTGCATGAGCCATCTCCTGCTTGATCTGGGAAAAGGCTTGTTGCTTCTTAGGGCCCCAGTGGAAATTATTCTTCTTCCAGGCAACCAGGTAAAGAGGGCTCACAATCTGACTGTATTTAGGGATATGCATAATCCAAAAGCCTATGGCACCTAAGAAAGCTTGTGTTTCCTTCTTGCTGGCTGGTGGAGACATTGCTGTGATCTTGTTGATGACATCAGTAGGAATCTGACGCCGTCCGTCTTGCCACTTTACCCCCAGGAACTGGATTTCACAAGCTGGTCCCTTAACTTTGCTCTTCTTGATGGCAAAACCAGCTTTCAGGAGGATCTGGATGATTTTCTCTCCTTTCTCAAACACTTCTGCTGCTGTGTTCCCCCACACAATGATGTCATCGATGTACTGTAGATGTTCTGGAGCCTCATCTTTTTCCAGTGCAGCCTGGATCAGTCCATGGCAGATGGAGGGGCTGTGCTTCCACCCCTGGGGCAGTCGGTTCCAGGTGTACTGCACTCCCCTCCATGTGAAGGCAAACTGAGGCCCGCATTCTGCTGCCAGGGTGTCACGATCCGCAAGGGGGGATTCGTGATGTGGTTCTTTTAGTTGGTCTTAGAGTACAAAAGATTATCAGCAAACCAAGGACTTAAACAGCAAAACACACTTTATTTAGTGCTGTTATAAATGCAATGGCAAAATAGGGTTAATATAAAAAGCGATTTATTATAAAAAAATTTCAATCACAAACAACGAGAGAAAAAACCACAATAAAATAAATCAGCGCAGTGCTGGGTGGACAGGGGTCTATACCCAGAGGTACAGATTTACCCAAATCCACGAAGGAGAGTTGACTGTCCGGGGTTTTTATAGAGATTTTGTGTCTTGAGGCCAAACTCCGAGCAGTCACTGTTCAACAAAGAGTCTAGATGGTTGGTTGAATGGATTTCCTGGAACCGTTGAACTGAATCAATAGACGACTGGGCAGAGTCCTTTCGCATGTGAAAGGTTCTGAGTGCTTCCCGATTGTATCTTCGGTTGGGCTCTCAGGGTGGAGTGTCCAGGTCCGGTGCGGAGCCAATGGGCATCTCGGCCGGGCTCCTCTCATTGTCTAGCCTGATTGTCCGTGTCCTGCTCTTTCTCTCAGGCTGATAAGCGTCGCCTAGGATCGTTACTGCCTGCATGGGTAGTTACTGCTGGGTCTGGGGAGGAATCCTTAGGCCACACAATATTTTATATATTTTTTACATTGTTATAAATACAGTTATTTACTTATTTATTCTTTCACAAATTTTTATCCAAAATTACATTTATCACAGTGCTCATCAGCACTAATATGCGAAAGAGAGAAAAGAGGAGAAAGCAAAGCATAAGGAAAAGAGAGTAAGGGGATTATAGCTACCGACGTCCAAGTCCACTCAGCTGTCCAGCTATGCAGTCTTCTGTCCGTTGGGGAGATCTCAAAGGAAGGTAAGTTTGGGATATAATTTTATAGTCTTTTGCAAAGCAAGGGGCACAGGGCCAAAAACAGAGGAGATTGATGATCATTGTGATGAACTCCATTGCACGGGGGGCAGGTGTAGGGGACAGAGCAAACCACATCTTGCAAGTCTTTGCTCACCAGCAGGAACAAGGGCAGAGTGTCGTGGAAAACCCATTGCACAGGGTACAATGCACAAGCCTCTGCTCATCAGCAGGAACGAGGGCAGTGTACCGTGCAACCACCTGCAAACAGTCACTTAGCAAACATCCATCTCAGCTAGGCCCAAACCCCCAAACCAAGTCCCTTGTGATATTCAGGGTCTCAGTCTCTGTCCTTGAGACGGTTGTGACCGTCTCTTACACAGTTGTTGAGGGTTAGGTGTCCTTTTTTTCTGTTTTGTCGTTGTGGCCTGCCCGGGGAATTTTTACCCATTATGTGCTGGGACAACCTAACTACTGGTACTTAGGGGTGATTGACAACGGACAAAAAGTGGCCGGGCCCGGGGGGGGGGGGGGGGGGGAAGCGGGCAGAAAAGGAGGGTGGGGACAGTTTTTGGGCTGTCTTTCTTCGGCTTCGGGGAAGGACGTTGGTTTGCTGGGTTGCGGAGCTGCTGCGGTAGAGAGAAGAGAATTTCGCCATCACCCAGACGGAGCTGCTGCTTCTTCTCCTTCTCCCCTCTTTGTTGGTGGCCTCGCACCCCCTGCCCTGCCAGGACGTGTGGCAGTGCCAGGCACCGCCGCGGAGCTGCTGATACACCTCAGCCACCGGCCCAGGATCTCAGCTCGTCCCTGCTGTTTCCAGCCGACTGTTCCTCGGAGCCCTGCAGGAGCACCGGGACTGACTGCCCGAGGGGGTTTGTGAAAACAAAGCCTCTCCTCCATCCCATCTCAGCCGAGAAGGCTGTCCCGGGGTCCCTGGTTCTGTGTTCTTGTTATTGCTGTAGTTATTGCTTGTTTGTTTGCCTGGTTATACTAGTAAAGAACTGTTATTCCTATCCCCAGATCTCTGCCTGAAAGGCCCTTGATTTCAAATTTATAATAATTCGGAGGGAGGGGGTCTACATTCTTTCATCCCAAGGGAGGCTCCTGCTCTCCCTATCAGACACCTGTCTTCTAGAACCAAGACAACAGTGGAATGGAGAAAAATGCATTGGCAATGTCAGTAGTGGCATACCACTTTGCTGCCTTGGACTCCAGCTCATACTGGAGCTCCATCATATCTGGCACAGCAGCACTCAGTGGTGGAGTCACTTCATTTAATGCACGATAATCCACAGTCAATCTCCATTCTCTGTCAGACTTGCGCACAGGCCAAATGGGGCTGTTGAAGGGTGATTGGGCCTTGCTGACCACCCCTTGGCTCTCCAGCTCAAGGATCATCTTATGGATGGGGAACACAGCATCTCAAGTTGTTCTATACTGTCAGCGCTGCACCGTTGAGGTGGCAGTTGGTACTCGCTGTTCTTTCACCTTCAGAAGTCCTACTGTAGATGGATTCTCGGACAGTCCAGGCAAGGTGTTCAGTTGCTGGATGCCCTCTGTCTCCACAGCTGCTATCCCAAATGCCCACCTGAATCCTTTTGGGTCTCTGAAATACCCACTTTGAAGGTAGTCTATGCCCAAAATGCATGGGGCCTCTGGGCCCGTCATAATAGAGTGTTTCTTCCACTCACTTCCAGTCAGGTTCAAATCTGCTTCCACCAAGGTAAAATCCTGTGATCTCCCTGTCACGCAAACAATAGAAACAGATTCTGCCCCCACGTCTTGATGGGATTAATGTGCACTGTGCACCAGTAACAACCAAAGCCTTATATTCTTGTGGTTCAGAAGTGCCAGGCCAATGAATCCACACAGTCCAAAAACCACAATTTTCCCTAGCCTCTACCTGGCTAGAGGCAGGGCCCCTGTAAGCTTGGTAACCCTTCTTTCCTTGGGTATATGTCTTGGAGGTTCCTTCAAGGGGATTGGACATGTCATCATCATCATCATACCTGGCAGTTCGGCTACAGGCAACTGGAGCTGCTTCCCTTTTGGTAGAACTTCCTTTGTGACTCTTCCTTCAATTCACGCACCCGCTGTGCCAGAGCCGCAGTAGATTTCCCATCCCATCTCCTCATGTTTTCTCCGCAATCACACAGGAAGAACCACAGCTCAGCTCGTGGGGTAAACCTTCTCTCCCGATCTGGGGAACATCTGCGTTGAGTACCAGGACCTCTGATCTGTACTGCTGAGATTTGGAGAAGGTCCTCTTTAATCTCATCTCTATGTTTCTTGTGATTCTCCTCTAACTTATCTTCTAATTTCTGCAAACATGTTTCCACAGCTGCGATTCTTGCATGTGTGGGGCCATGCACGGCATCTGCGTATGCTCGAAGCTTCTTTGCCATATCAAGCACAGTCTCCTCCCTTTCATCCCGCTTCATCATTGCTAAAGCAGATGCATATTCTTGTGGCCCAAGTCATACCAATTTTCGCCACATCACGGATGTACATGGCACCAAGTCTGGATTCTTAGTTGGCATGTCATCTGAAAAGACAATCTCTGCCACTGCCATTTCTCTCAGGCGTTGGATCTCTTGTTCGATGGTTTTCCACTGTGTTTGCTGCATGTAGAGATCATCTACACAGATATCTTTGAGCTACGCTTTCCAGGACCCATGCTCAGAGACTGTGAGGGTTAGCCCCCCTCATCATCCCCTGGTCAATAACTGTATCGTGTGACAAGGTTCCCAGATGCCTCGCTTCAGTGCCATCCAGAACTGTAGCTTCACCTGCAGCGTCCCACAGACGGACTAACCAACTAATTATAGATTCAGCAGGTCATCGAGTGTAGTCCTTCCTTAGGCCACAAAGGTCTTTCAGGGAAAAGGACTCAATATTAGCCTCTGATCTTGTGCCAGTTGCTTTGACTCTTGATTTTATGTCAGGAGGCGTTCTCCCTCATTATCATCATCATCATCCACTGGTCGATTGGTTTTGTCTGTGCACTTTCCACTTCTTGTGCTAGTAGCAACAGCCATTGGTTGAGGCTTGCTGTCTGGTTTAGCTACCAGCTTTGTAACTGGGGGGTTGGCTGCAGCCTGAGTAACTGGGGTAGCTGTTGATTTATCTCCCTGTCCCCTTTCCCCTGTTTGCTGACATAGAGTATCTAGCAATGTACGATAAGCATATGCCAAGGCCCAGCTTACTGCAATGATCTTTTTTTTCCTTGGAATCATCATGACGCTTCTCTTTCAGGTATTTCCCCACCTCATCTGGGTTCTGAATTTGTTCATGTGGAAAGTCCCAAACTATAGGGTCAGAAAATTTCTTCAGAATTTGGCCCATATTCTCCTATTCTCCATACCACTTGGGATTTTCCATGCCTGGTTCAGGGGTCTCATCAGTCCCTCTAGAAATCTCAGCCCTCATTCTAGAAATGCTGAAGACTGTATAGAGGAAACTTGCCAGATTAAATACCAGAAAGATGGCCTCTTTAATATTCAAGGGGAACTGGACACTCTCCAATAGTGATGTAACAGATTCAGAGGAGAAGAAGGAAAGTAAAGGCTTAAAAGCCTCATCCCCTGCTCCTCCTCTAACAAACTGGGTGCATAACCATAACCATGAACCCTTTATACCTGGAACAGACTCCAGCACCTGAATAAAATTCCTACAAATCATTATCACTAAGCCCAGCCCAATAGTTATTCTAATCCATGCCCCTCTACTGTAAAAGCCATGTGTAAGGGACAATACTGGGGCTAGCTCTGGATAAGAAAATAAACCAAGGGACCATAAAGGTATTAAAACCTCAAAAAAGCCTAGCGACTAGAAACACATGAAGGTCTGCACCCCAAAAGACATTATTAATTCAAACAGCATGGCTGGATGGCTAGGGACTGCTTTATCTTATCCCAATACAGAGTAATTGCCACTTCAGTACAATCAGTACAGGGTTTTTCCACTCTCTCATGCCACGTACTAGGTGCCAATGAATATATTTGACCTGGTTTAGGGCAAATTTGGGAGAAAACCTCCAATGCCCCCCCCCCAGAAGCAAACCCATGTGGCCCCTTTCTTCCACCTCCCAACCGGTTCAGGAAGAGATTTCTCTGAGAGAAGTGGAAAAAAACTGTTTATTTAACAGGCACAGCACTACCCAGCACAAGAATGACCAATATCTAATTACAAAACCTCTCACCGCTCTGAAGAGATGACAAAATTCACCCCAGGACAGTGGATCAAATTTATATCTGTCTAAAAATCTTGTGACCATTGTCCATCTTGGATGTAGCCTCTCAGAGGCTTTTGACTGCCTAAGGTGTACCTATTGAAGGCCTTTAATAAATACCCGCTTCTACTCTCTTAATCTTGTCTAGCCTCTGTTTTAGGTAGCCACTCCAAGTCATCAGAATAGCTGTTGTGGAGGCAGAGGGTATTAGGCAATTAAACACCATGCCTGGACTATCGGAGAATCTTTCTGTAGCTTGGCTTCTGAAGGTAGAAGAGCAACTTATCCCAGTTGCCACCTCGACACTGCACTGCCAGCAGTACCAGACAAACTGAGATGCCGTTCTCCCCATCCACAAGATTATCTGTGAGCTGGAGAGACAAGGGGTGGTCAGCAAAGCCCAATCACCCTTCAATAGCCTCATTTGTCCTGTGCACAAGTCTGACGGAGAATAGAGATTGACTGTGGATTATCGTGCCTTGAATGAAGTGACTCCACCGCTGAGCGCTGCCGTGCCGGACATGCTGGAACTCCAGTACCAGTTGGAGTCCAAGGCAGTGAAGTGGTATGCTACAAGTGACGTTGCTAATGCGTTTTTCTCCATTCCTCTGGCAGCAGAGTGTAGGCCTCTGTTTGCTTTCACCTCAAGGAGCATGCAATACACTTGGAACCGACTGCCCCAGGGGTGGAAGCACAGCCCCACCATCTGCCATGGATTGATCCAGGCTGCACTGGAAAAGGGTGAGGCTCCAGAACATCTACAGTACACTGATGACATCATTGTGTGGGGGAACACAGCAAAGGAAGTATTTGAGAAAGGAGAGAAAATCATCCAGATTCTCCTGGAAGATGTCTTTGACATCAAAAAAAGCAAAGTCAAGGGACCTGCCTGAGAGATCCAGTTCTTGGGGATAAAGTGGCAAGACGGATGGTGTCAGATTCCCACTGAGGTCAGCAATAAGATCACCATGATGTCTCCACCAACGAGCAAGAATGAAACACAAGCTTTCTTAGGTGCCATAGGTTTTTGGAGAATGCACATTCCTAAGTACAGCCAGATTGTCACAATCTGGCTCTCTACCTCCCTCTCTTCCTGGTTACCCACAAGAAGAATGATTTCCAGTGGGGCCCTGAACAGCAACAAGCCTTCGCTAAGATCAAGCAGGAGATTGCTCATGCAGTAACCCTTGGCCCAGTCAGGACGGGACCAGATGTGAAGAATGTGCTTTACTCTGCAGCCAGGAACAGTGGCTTGTCCTGGAGCCTTTGGCAGAAAGTGCCTGGGAAGATTCGAGGCCAACCACTGTTGTGGTGGGGGTTGTTAGAATGTAACTAAGTTAGAGATTGTTAGCTTATGTTTGTAACTGATAGCCAGGAATGCACCCCCCCCCCCGCCCCCCCGCCTAAGCCACGGCTCCTCCCCCCCCCTCCTTCCCCCGGCTCCCTGCCAGGGCTGGGGTTTACCGTGATTACCGGAGTTTTTCTTCTTCAGACCAGTCCGTTTGAGTTCTTGCTGCCGCAGGGGGCCTGCCGACCCTCCCTCCCCATCTGCCTTGCAGCAGGGAGGCAGCGGGGAGCCCAATAGAGTGGAGAGAATGCGCCGCCGTCATTTCCAGCTGCTCCGTGTTTCTCTAGCCCTGGCACGAGAAAGGCTGGGGAGGGAGCGAGGCGGGGGAGGAGGAGAAACGTCGCCGCTTTTCTCGGAGCCCGCTCCCCGGCGCGCGGGAATTCAAACCTTTGTTTTCCCGGTCCCTGCCTGTAGACACTGCCTCTAGCTTCCGTGAATTTTCCAGTACCTGTGTCCCATCTAAAGGGGCTGGGTGTGTACCTTTATCTCCCCCCGCCCCGCGTTTCCAGGTTTATTCTGTACATACCACGCATGATGTTTCTTATTCAAGGGAATGTATGTCTGTTATTTCTTATCTTAGCGTGTTGAACCTTGATTTGTAGAAAGTTTATAAGTTTTTTATCTGTGGAAAATAATTGGTTCTCTCCAAAGTTCCCACCCTCTGAAGAAGCCCCTGTTAAAAGAAGCGCCCCAGAGTCCCAGTCTTTGTCTTGTGCTCTGGAGTTCCCTTCACAGAAATTAACTGTGGAACATAACCCAGAAGAAGGGTACCCCCTGTTTCTTTATTTGTTTGAGAGACTTGAGTTCAAGAAGTGAATTAGTGATGTGAAAAACGAGATTCACTTAATAAATTATAAAAAGTTTAATATAAACAAAAAGACAATTAGGAGACAAAGGAAATAAAGCTAAGGGTTAAAACAGCCGGGTGCCCTGGAGCGGGTTGCCAGGAACAAACCTGGTATCTTGGGAACACCCTTTTTATCCCATCCTGCTGTGAGGGTTTAATGCATATTCAAACTTTTTCAAGAAGTATTTAGCATATCCCCTCCCTGGTTCCGCCTATTTAGAACATGCTCTGTATGGTTTTCATTTTTGCTGATCATCATTAGTTTTGCTGATCATCATTACTTTTGAGTTTTGAGGAGATCTTCCCTTAGCCCCCCGAAGTAATCCACGCTAGCTCTGTCGAATGGAGGGGTCAGGGAGATCCTTCAAGACCGAGAAAAGACCAACAAGTGCTGCTTCTCCCTCCGGGGGATCGGAGGATTTTTATTCTGGCTAGCTTCCAGGGGAGAAGAGACCGGGTTTCTCCTTCCCGGACTTTTTCAAACCTCGGGAGAGGGGTGGGGGGACATATAACACCAACCAATGGGATAACGTTTCAGGGACAGGGAGGAGAGGGGAAAAACACGTCACAGCTGCAGGGAGGGTCTACACAGAAACCAGGTAACTCCCAGAAATATGCACCACCACATCTGCCCCTACTTTGATATATGTAATAAAATGAAAGGTAACGAGCTTATACGACTTACTGACCTGAAGTGGCCCACCAATTCCCATTTGCAGGCTGGTGAGGGTTACTCCGGTCTGCCAACTCTATATGGTTGACATCTGAGGTAGCTGAGATTAGCTTAATTATGCTTCTGTACAGTATTTTGCTTAGCACTCCAAACACTAACACCGTTAGCAAAACAACGACTAGCAGCGACAGAATAGTTTTCACTACTGAAACCCACCACCCCGAGAGTCCCCAGTTTTTAAACAGTCCATTGAACCAGTCATCTGCTTCTTGCTTGACTTGTCCAATCATGCTTTTCATCTCTCGGAGAGTGGCATGGATGCTAGGAGCTTTCGATGTCAGATCCATGCAGCAGAGACCCTCGAACTCCTGGCACTTGTGCCCGTGGAGAAACAGGAGAAAGTCTATTGCAGCACGGTTTTGAAGTGTCACCTGCCTGGTAATTTCCTCATCTTCTAGGAGGGCACTTATGGCATTAGATGTTAAATTCGCTTGTTTTACCACCCAGCATTCTAGGTGTCCCAATTCACCTAGGGCCTTGGCTGCAGCTACCCAAGGAAGGAAAATGGATGCAGCAATTCTTTTTGATTTGGACCAATGGAAAATCTTCGAATCACGATTTTCATCTAATTTTGTAGCACTTCTCTTTTGAATTTTTTTGGTCAAATTGTTTTTATGGGTCCACTCACCAATTAATGTTTGATTGGGCGCTAACAGTGATAGACGCCCTATGGTACACGGCCCTCCAAGGAGACGGGATGGAATTCCTGCCCATGAACGGTCCCCACAAATGAGGAACAGTCCTTTGGGGAGGCTTTTGGGATGTGTATGAGCTGAGGAGTACACTTTGATGTAGCTTAGTACACGGCACCACCTTTTTGCTGTGAACTCTTCTCGATGTTGTACTATATGGTGGAATGTTTCTTTATGAGTTGGAGGACTGACCCTAAAGTGTACACAGTATGATGCTGGGGAGGAACCCAGCAGCTCTAACTCCTGGGGTTCCTGGGTTGCCTTAGGAAAATGGGGTAGCCTCTCTTCTACTGGGTTTCTTAACTCTGCTTCTACATGAGTGCTGTGTAGTTTATTACCTGCTTCAGGAGTCAGTGTACTAAAGCTGTGTGTGAATTCATCATGCTGCAAAGGAATTCCTACCAGGCAGGTAGACACAGGATTTTTTGCTGCTGCAGTAGATAGACATATGTTTTCCTGTTGGAGTGTTTGTGCCAGGGTCACCCAGATGTTCTGGCGTGGCTGTGGGACGATCCAGGCTATTGTCAGGCTGCTCAGTGCGAGCAGGATGACAGCAGGGTTAAGGCTCATCATGGATTTGAGTGAGAGGTAGGTTATTTCTAAAAAAAAAGGAAACAGGCATTCTTTAAAACATATTCACAGTTACAGTATGCAGGTCAGAGGCTAGAGAGGTTTCTTCTTGCTCTCTTCAGCGGCGTCTTCTCTTGGAAGCAACAGCCACTTGCTTCTCTTCTCTTCTTGCTGGTCCTGGATTCTTTGGAACAAAAGGTTTTACCCATTTTTGAGGAATCCATCGGGGGCCTGTGGGGGTGGATACACACGCGTAACCTCGCCCCCAGGTGACAAGTTCATAGGGACCCTTGGTTTGCCAAGTTTCAGGGTCCCTGATTAAAACCGGTGGATGCTGTGACAATTTAAACTGATCACCACTGTTAAAATGCCGAGTTACAGGAGGATTCATGTTTTCAAATGAGCAGTTTAGGAAGTTAATGGTAAACAGAGCTTTACATAGTTTCTGTTGGGGAGACATCCACACTGCCTCGCTACCTTGCCTGGCTAGGACTTGTTTGAGCGTCTGGTGTGTACGCTCAATTACAGCTTGACCTGTGGGGGAGTGGGGGATGCCAGTTTTATGTTCCACTCCCCACTGCTGGACAAATTCCAGGAACTCCTTGGATTTATATGCTGGGCCATTATCTGTTTTAATTTCTTTAGGGATTCCCAATACGGAAAAGGCCTGTACTAAGTGTTGTTTAGCATGCACAGACTTTTCTCCTGCATGAGCAGAGGCATACACCGCTCCTGAGTATGTATCAATACTCACATGTACATACTTAAGGCGGCCAAAACTGGGAATGTGAGTGATATCTGTTTGCCACACCTCACAGCTCTTAAGGCCTCGGGGATTAACCCCAATGCCTAATGATGGCACTGCCTGGAGCTGACAATTGGGACAGGTAGCCACGATGGCCTTAGCCTGATCCCGTGTCAGCTGGAACTGACGAATCAGTCCTGGCACATTTTGATGGTATTGCTGGTGACTTAACTTTGCCTGTTGAAAAACATCTGGGAGACATACCTTTTCAGCTGGGGCAGCAAGGGAATCCGCCTTCCGGTTCCCCTCAGCAATTTCACCTGGCAACGGGGTATGCGATCTTATATGCATCACATAGAAAGGTTGTTCTCGATTTGAAACCAAATAAATCAGTTTTGAGAGCAATCTAAAGAGATGCTCGTTCTCAGTGTCCTTGAGAACTGCCTGTTCCGCTCTGGACACCACTCCTGCTACGTAGGCTGAGTCAGTAACCAAATTAATTGGTTCTGAAAATTTATCAAAGGCTCTCACGACCGCAGCTAGTTAAGCTATCTTGGGTGACCCCTCTACAAACTCAACATCAGATTCCCAAAACTGAGTCTGTGGATATCTCCAAGTCATCACCGACTTGTGGGATGTCCCAGATGCATCAGTGAACACTGTGAGAGCTTTGAGTGGCCTTTGGCTCCTTTTCTCACCAGGAATGAGGTGGAATTCCTCATGAAACAATTTGTGTGATGGTGCATGAACTGAAATTTGCCCACTATAGCTGTCCAGATCTAACTGGAGCTTAGCATTGCTCTGCAGCAGATGCTCAAACATCTCTTTGGTCAGTCTCTCAGGGGAGTTTTTGCCTTCTCCAGAGAGCCTGACTGGGAGGTGAATACACATAAAGTCAGAACCTGCCAGTTCCCGCAGCCTTACCCTGGCCTTTTGAATCAGCTGAGCTATCAGCTCTTGTGGCTTGGTGATAGTTTTGGGTCTTTGATGAGAGAGGAAGACCCACTCTATGATTAAGAGTGCATCTCTCTGTCCCTCGGCCCATTGGAATATTAACCCATGTAGGTGTGGCAATTTCCCCAGGACAATAAATTTGAAAGGCAGCTCAGGTTTGAAGCGATGTGCCTGTCTTTCTGGCAAGGCCTTTTGTGCTTTTTCAATTACAGTTTTTGCTTCTGGAGCCAGCTCCCTGGGAGACAGTAACTATCTCTCCCCTTTTAATAAATTGAGTAGGGGACTCAGGTCCTCATTTGTGAGACCTAGCCATGGTCTGACCCAGTTTAGTGACCCGCATAGAGAATGAAGATCTGCTAGAGTTTTAGGATTACCAATAATTTCCAATTTTTGTGGAACAACAGTCCGTGCAGTAATTTCCAGGCCCAGGTATTTCCAAGGTGGCATCCTTTGAACTTTGTCTTCCTGCAATTGGAATCCAGCAGAGGTTAAAACTTTAACCACTAGGTCAAGGGTATCTTTCAGTATGTTGTTATTGGGACAGCATATTAAAATGTCGTCCATGTAATGCAAAATGATAGCCTCTCTCTTTTCAGCATGCACTGAGGACAGCAATGACCCCACATACCATTGGCAGATGAAGGGGCTGGCTTTCATCCCCTGAGGTAATACTGTCCAGTGGTACCGTTTCATTGGAGCTTCCCTGTTAATTGTAGGAATGGAAAAAGCAAACCTTGGCGCATCAGCTGGGTGCAGGGGAATTTGAAAAAAACAATCTTTAATATCCAGTACTGCTAGTAGCCAATCTTGTGGTAGCATGGTTGGAGATGGCATTCCTCGTTGGAGAGATCCCATGTCTTGTATTTTTTTGTTTATTTCTCTTAAATCTTGAAGGAGATGCCATTTATCTTTCCCTGGCTTTTTTATTACAAGCACCGGGGAATTCCAAGGGCTGGTTGTTTCTACTATGTGTCCTTTAGCCAATTCTTCTTCCACTAATTTTTCTAGCGCCCCAAGTTTTTGTTTGCTGAGAGGCCACTGGTTCACCCAAATTGGATCGTTATCTAGCCAAGATAATTTTTGGACCGGACTCTCTACAGTGGCCTCCATCAAAAATCCTGAGGTGTTTCAGGAATTGTTAATTTTACCCCCCACTGGGACATGGTATCTCTCCCCCACAAGGGGCACTTGTAGTCAATAACAAAAGGTCGGACACTAGCTATCCTACCGTCCGGACCTTCGATCTGGACGATATCTTTAGCAATTTTTGCCAGTTTCATCCCTCCAACACCCTGTATTTTCCGTGCCACTGGTTGTAGGTCCCAATGTGAGGGCCACACCTTTTCAGGTATGATGGTCACATCTGCCCCAGTGTCAATTAACCCTTCTACATGGAGATGTTCTGATTTATGTGTTAAATTGCATCCCATAATGGGCTTGTTTTCACCCACTACTTCTGCCCAGTAGACTCCCGGTGCTTTGTCATCTACTGGGACTTCTGTTGGAACAGGGATTACCTGGGCTATTACCTGCCCTTTATCTATATAGAAAGGTGGTTGGGGGCACCTAGCTAAGAGAATGAGGTGTGTTAGGTCTCCCGTGATTGTCATGGGAGCCACCTCAATCTCTATCGGTGTGTGTGCTGTGTCTCCAATAACAAAATACCTACTATCCAGTCCAGCCAGGTCTTGTGAATTATCCTGCAAATCTACTCCCACGACAGTCCAGCGGTCAGATCTGAAACAAAAAGCTTTAGAAGTTACAAGTCTGAATCGCTTTTGCGGTTGCCAGACCTTATTAGGAAAACGTTTTTCACAATTATATTTTTGCAGTTTTTCACCCCCCTCCCCCCTTTTTATTAAAGGACAGAGATTTGTTTCCACTTCATTTATGTCTGTGTGCTGAGTGGATAAGCGCTGAGGCTTAAGTTTTTTGGCAAGCTGGTATCTGTGTGTTTCTGTTGTTTTAAAGGACAGTTTTTAGCAAAATGTCCCGGTTTTCTATAGTGAAAACTAATTCACTGTTGCTGGTCAGACGTCATCTGTTCATTCCTTGTCTCAGATGAAACTGCAGCAACAGGTCTTGGGGTGGTCCAGGGAGGTCTCTTTTCCTGAGAAAACATCTCTGCTTTCCTTGCACAGGCTGCTGACATCTGTGCGAGTGTAGGAGGAGGGTCCAATGGCAAACCTAGAATGATTCTACAGCAAGATTCATTAGCATTTCTCTGAGCAAGTTCCTTGACTAACTCTGTCTGTACCACAGGGTCTTCTAGCTGACGGGAGACTTGTTCTCTTAATCGGTCTAAGAATTGCAGGAATCCTTCTGAAGGCTTTTGTTTTATATTAATATAACTGCCTTTAGTGTCAGCTGTTGGTAGCTGGGTGAAAGCTTTTTCTGCAGCTGTAGTGATTTTATCTATCACAGCTTTTGGCAATGCCCTAGTTTGGTCCTCAGGTTTTTCCCATACTCCTTCACCACATAAATGCTCTAAAGTAATAGGATTATTTAATAAATCTACATTTTGGTGATTAGTTTTTAATAATTCCACCAGTATGTTTTTTAGAAATCGTTTCCATGTGTTTTCCCATAACTCGAATTCAGATGGTGTAAGCAAACACCTAAAAAGATCTTTAATATCTGTAGGAACTAAATCATTTGAGGTTAATGTTGTTTTAACAATGCTTTTAAATATTTCACTATTATGACCAAATTCTCTTTGCACTTTGCAAATTTCCTTTTTGTCTTGGTATGAAAACGGCTTGTAAGTACGATTCTGTGGTCTTGTTCCAGTAAAAGTCACTGGAGCAGCAGTAGGGAAAAAAGCTGAGTCACAATCATTTTGTTCTCCATTCCCAGGAGTTGTATTGAACTGACAGCGGGGAGAGGCTTGTCCTGCCCGGGTATCGGGAAGGCTCGCATTCCCCCATCCCCCAGGGGCACCACGTGGCTCTGCAGGGGTAGCAAGCCTAGGGGATCCACCCTCCCATCCCCCGGGGTGCCCCCCGGGGCCATCAGGGCAGTTTGCAGCAGCACAACCACACCTGCCTTTGGAATGTGGTGAGGCAACCTCACCTCCCTGCTCGCTCCCGGGCCCGCCCCCCGGACCGTGGGAACTGAGAGGGGCTCCGCCCCTCACCCCCCACTCGGCCCAACCCTCAGCCCCGCCCCCAGCTCCCGCCCCATTTCCAGCCCCTGCCCCAACTCTCACTTTCATCTCCGCTTCCAGCCCTGCCCCCGCCTGGCCCTGGGATCCCCGTTCCTTCCCCCCACCTGTGGAGAGACATAACTCCTCCCCCGCAGGACCCCGGGGGGGGGGGGCGCCCCCCCCCCCCATGCTGGGTTCCCGGGGTCCCCCCCCCCCAACCCCGGGCCCCGGGGTTCCGCCTCCCCCCACGCCGGGTCCTGGGGTTCCGCACCCCCCCCCCACCGGGCCCCGAGGGTCCCATTCCCTCATCGGGCCTGTGGAGAGACTCAGCCCCACCCCTGCAGGAGCCGGGAGAGGGCCCACACCCCCCATGCCAGGCCCTGGAGGCTCGCACCCCCCTCCCAGGGGGCAGGGCCGGGACACCCCTCCCCCTGCCCCTCTGCAGGAGCAAGGGGTGTAACTCTCTCCCTCCCCGCCCCTCCTCCCCGCGGGACAGGGGCCGGAGGGATAGGGGATAGGGTTACAGCCTCGGGGGACAGGGTCATAGGGTGGGGCCAGGCAGGGCTGGGGGGTGGTGCAGGGTGGAATGTCAGGGGGAACAAAGGGGTTGTGATAAGGGTTGGGGGCGGGAACCGGTGGGTGGGAAGGATTATGGGTAGGAGAAAGGGGGTACACAGGGGGATTCACCATGTGGCCGGGTAACACGTGCCCAGCGCCATTTTGGCTCTGCACATGTTCTTGAGTAAGTTCAGCAGAGCCCTCCCCTCCTTGCAGGGAGGATTGTAAGCTATGTTTTTTGGGGTTTTCTGCAGGGAGGGAAGGGTACGGGCAGGAGTTTTTGTCTGCCTGTAATGCTTCAGACAAACCCTCTGACGGGGGGGCTGAGGGAAGGGAGGGGGAAGAGGGAGCTGGAGGCATTTGCCTCTGTAGAATGGCTTTCCGAATTAAAAGAAACAGTGGGAGGTATTTGCCAGCTGTGCTGTCCCCCAATTCAACTTGCATAGTAAGTGCATGCCCAACTTTTTCCCAGTCAGGCAGGGAATCAACATTCAAATCCGGAAAATGCAGAAAAACCCATTTTACTAATTTCCTCAGCTTATTTTTTGAGAAACTGATATTTCCAGCCTTTAAAATATCCTTAATATGGGAATACTTATTCCTTTCCTGTGTAGACAAAAAGGAAGCCATGGCCAATCTTAAGGCTTTGCTACACAGACTGGTCTAACCTTTTTTTTACCACTGAGAAAAGCAGAAAAGATCCAAACTGCGGTCAGGGTTTAAAAACCACCGTGGAGTCCGTGATGCGCCGCCGGTACCCCCCCCCCCCCCCCCACCACGTGTGCAGCCATGTGGGCTCCCTCGGTCCCGATACCGGGGAGAGGCTCTGGCACCGGCACCACCACTGTGACTCGCAAAACCCCACAACAACCGCCGGCGCCCCCCCCCAAGTACCTGTTTCCTGAAGGACGCGTGGTGTTCGAAGAAAAGAAAAAAAAAGGTTCTCAGTCCGAGTTGACTCGTGTACTCGCCGAGCTACCAACTCGACCCCCGCCAGTAAAAACTGTGGGGTAGGTGACGGTACCTAGGCTTGTTAGAACACCCGTGGGGTGTTTTCCAGCCGTTCCGAGGGGATCTAAAGCCCCTACGTTGGTCGCCAGCTGAGGAGATCTTCCCTTAGCCCCCCGAAGTAATCCACGCTAGCTCTGTCGAATGGAGGGGTCAGGGAGATCCTTCGAGACCGAGAAAAGACCAAAAAGTGCTGCTTCTCCCTCCGGGGGATCGGAGGATGTTTATTCTGGCTAGCTTCCAGGGGAGAAGAGACCGGGTTTCTCCTTCCCGGACTTTTTCAAACCTCGGGAGAGTGGCGGGGGGACATATAACACCAACCAATGGGATAACGTTTCAGGGACAGGGAGGAGAGGGGAAAAACACGTCACAGCTGCAGGGAGGGTCTACACAGAAACCAGGTAACTCCCAGAAATATGCACCATCACAGAGTTTGGTTTCCTTTCTTCTGCAAATGGTCAGTGTTGATAACAGTCTGGGCCTCTCATCCTTCTGCTGAGGGCAGCTGGGCTTCATATCCTTCCCCCGCTGCCACCAGCCTGGTCCTGGCTGCTGATAACAGCTTGGTCTCCACTGTCCTTCCACTGATAACAGCTTGGGCCCCACTGTCTTTGCCCTCTGGGGTTTCCTTGCTTTGTACTAGAAATTCCTTTAAGCTTAAAACATGTTAGCAAGAAAAAAAGTACATACATAGCCAAAAAGTATTTAACATATAATATTCATCTTAATACTTGTGAAAGCCAATATCACAATACAGATTTATAACAATGACTTCAAATCCTACTCCTCCTGGGCTTGAGCCGGAGTGAGGAAAAACCCCGTCTCTGAGCTAGCCTAGAAACTCTGGGCTCAGGTCAGATGGCGCCCAAGATGTGGGCCTCTCTTTCCCCCCAATAAAGAGGACAGAAGAACCACAGAAGGTGAGATTCGAACCACCACTGGTACGTCATCTACCCCAGAAGTGGCTCTTCACTGTTTTAAGTGGAAGATGTTTTGGGGAAAAAAGGAATAATCCTTAGGCACCAAGGGACTGCTTTTGACAACGAGACAACGGCACAAGCATTCAGAAGACTGAATTCCCCAAGGGAGGGCAAAGTGGTGAAGAGGGAGCGGGTGACAGAAGAGTCCCATCCCAGGTGAAACTTCTGGATGCAGAGGGTTCCTGGCTGTCGGTGAAATAGCTGTGACAGACAAGTGAGACGACCAAATGGGTATAAATTTGTCTGTAGCACAAAAAGGAATTTTTAATCAAGTTATTGGAATTTTCCAAATTGGAGAGAAACAGTTTTCTAAGAAAAAAGTGAATTAATTAGTGCATTGGGTTTTTTTAAATTTTCCTCAACTGTCCCCTGAAGATGTAACTTGTGTTTCATTTTAGAACAGAGTGGGAACAAAATTGACTGAATCTATGAATGCTGGAGATAGTCCAGCAGAGAAAGTAATCCATTTGTTTGTTTTAATTAGACTAACCCTTATTGAAAAAGAAGAAAAGGAGAAAAGCTTACCCAATCCTAACCCAGATAACCCTGTTCCTTTACCCCAACCCTGTTATCCTAAGCTGGGAGAGTCCTCTTTTTATAAATCTGTATTGTGATATTGGCTTTCGCAAGTATTAAGATGAATATTTTATGTTAAATACTTTTTGGCTATGTATGTACTTTTTTTTCTTGCTAACAAGTTTTAAGCTTAAAGGAATTTCGTTGTACAAAACGAGGAAACCCCAGAGGGCAAAGACAGTGGGGCCCAAGCTGTTATCAGCGGAACAGCAATGGAGACCAGGCTGTTATCAGCAGCCAGGACCAGGCCGGTGGCAGCGGAGGGATGTGAAGCCCAGCTGTCACCAGTGTCAGGAGGAAGGGGCCCAGACTGTTATCAGCACTGACCGCTTGCAAAGAAAGGAAATCCAATTCAAATAAAATGATGATCAGCAATAATAAAAACCTTACGAAGCATGCTCTGAAGAGGCAGGTTCAGGGCATAACCATGCAAAATGCTTCTTGAAAAAGTTTGAATATGCATTAAACCCTCACAGCAGGAGGGGATAAAAAGAACGTTCCCACGATACCAGGTGTGTTCCTGGCAAGGTGCCAGGACACCCGGCCGTTTTAACCCTTTGCTTTATTTCCTTTGTCTCCTAATTGTCTTTTTGTTTATATTAAATTTTTTTATAATTTATTAAGTGAATCTCGTTTTTCACACTCTCAGTACCCCTGCTTCAGTAGCTCTGGCCAAGCTGCTGGAGACCCTTCCCTAAAATCCATTCCATCTCCCTCTCCTAACCCTTCTTATACCTAGTACCCTTCTCCTTTTGTTTCTAGTAGTCCTTTGGGTACACAAAATGGAGGAGACCACATGGTGGGCCCCTCCCCCAGTGTTCCACAAAGGACCCAGAGGTCCCAAAATGGTGGCAAGCACATGTTCGACCCCCAGGCTACTGCTTCTTCCTCCCACAATCCCTTTGTTTCCCCACCTCCTTTCAACCCTTTCCTTCCTAAAGACCTCCCCCGTCCTGGTCCTACAGACCCTCCCTCCTCTGCCTCAGCCCCACCTCCCAGGGGTGTCTCCCTCCCAAGTCACCCCGCCCCTGACTCCTCCTACTCCCTATGCAGCCCCACCTACCCTCTCTCTGTTGCTGGTTCCCAGGCTACTCCCTCCAGTCCACACAGTGTGGAGACGGGCGGGGGGAAGGGAGAAACCAGGAAGCGACACAGAAACCTGCTTTCTTTGCAACCCCTGTGACATTTAATGGTAGTGGAGAAACATTGCCAGAATGGAATTCATTCTCATTTTGAATAAAGAGGGACCTTTGTAAGACAGCTAAGCAATTCGGAAAGGAAAATCAATTTTTTAAAAGTCTTTTAAAGGCAACGCTCTCCTCCAATCAATTGGTTCCACATGACTTGAAGGATTTGTTTTCCTGCCTTCTATCCCCAGGAGAATATCTGCTTTGGGAAGGAGCATGGAAAAGATTGTTGAGAACCCTTTTGAAAAATTTATTGGACAGTGATTCTGATGCTTTAGATGAATATGGGAATATAATTACCATGGACCATTTGTGTGGAGAAGGGGATTGGAGTCAAGCTAGAGATCAGGCACAAATGTTATCAGAGAAAGTTAGAGAAAAAATAAAGGAGGCTGCAGAAAAGGCATTTCTTAGTATTCCTCTTTCTGAACCTGCTGTTCCCTATGCTCAAATTAAACAACATCCTGATGAAAGATTTGTAGATTTTGTGAATAGATTAAAGGTACAGATTGAAAGACAAGTGCAAAACACCACACTGCATTCCAACCTGCTGTTGGAAATGGCTCGAGTGAATGCGAATGAAACCTGCCAAGTATTGATTTGAGTGCTGCCAAAAGATCCACCACCTACCTTGACAACTTTGATGGAGATGTGTACAGGCATAGTCAGCACTCCAATGCCAAAGATGGGGGATGCCAAGAAAACCCCGGGAAGGATTGCAGCCACAACTGTATCCACTCTGCCATCACCAGCCAAGACGAAAGGACTGCTCACGTCATCAATGTGGACAGCCAGGATATTTTGCAAAGTTCTGCCAAGTGCCATATCCTAACAAGCAAGGGCAAGGGAACCAGGAAAAGGGAGGGGGACCTCAAAATCAAAAAGACTAGATACACAGCATGAATCTATTTCGTGCCGAGACACAAGTGGAATAGAAGTTGCAGGGGGAGGGAAAATTGAATGTGATAACACTCTTAAAGGTGACATTCCTTACAAGACAGACTTCTGCCACCAAAATAACACCAAGGGTTGTGAGGTATGGAAGCCTAAATTACCTCACAAGTTGTTCACTGTTGTTGGGGAGGATGAAACAGGGAAACCTTGTGAATATGATTGTTTAACGAAAGATTCTGAAGGTATGAGGCCTAGAATCGAGATAGAAATGATAAGCCTGCTTTGAGTCATAAGATACAGAGTACTGGTTACTATATGACCAAAGAACAATAGCCTAGCCAGTTAAAGGAGAATCCCTGCTGACAAAACAATGTCCTTCTGCTGATAGAAAGTCCAAAGGTAAAGAAGCAAGGAAAGAACTTGTAAAGCTTTGTAGAGTCTAAAATGCAACACTGTATGTTAATATAGGGAAGCGCATAGGCTGTATGTAAATTCTTTAGTGGGTGTGTCTCATGGTGATTGGTTACTAAGAATTAGAATATTCACTATAGGAAAGCATATAATGGATTGTAACAAGGGCCTCGCTCTCTTACTCCCTCCCTCCCCTTTTCCAACCTCTCCTCCCTGCTCTCCACACTCTCTCTCCCCTCCCCCGACCACGTGAACGCCGAGGCTGGTGGCGGACACAGGTCTCCCCTCTTTTTACCCTTATAATAAATTGCTTATACTTGAACAGCTTGACCCAGGAGAAGTCTCTCACCGCGAGCGAGTGTTTATACACAGTAATACACTGTAAAAGATCATTTTTTCAGGTCTCGCCACTGGATGGTTGTTTCCGTTGACCTGCTGAGGGAAAAATTGACCCCAGACCTGAACTGTAAGTTCCTTGTCATTGAGGACACAAAAAACATACCCCCAGAGATTGAAATTTCTCCTGTCACCCTTTCGGCTGACTTGGATGCTCTCATCCTTTTGGCACGATGCATCAATCCACCATTCTACCTAGCACAAGGGCAAGTAATTGCTCAAGCTATTCCCATTCCATCAGGGATCCCAGTAGAAGATGTGGCACCGCAGATCTACTGGGCTCAGGCAGTGGGAGAAAACAAACCCATCATCTCATGCCATTTGAAAAAGGGTAATGAAGGCATGGGAATGACAGGCATGATAGACACAGGGGCAGATGTGACTGTTATCCCTGAAAGGAGATGGTCACCACAATGGGAACTGAAACCGATGGTGAGCCACATCCAAGGTATAGGAGGAGCCCAATTGGCCAAAATATCAAAGGAACCCATTCAGATTAGAGGACCTGATGGGCAAGTATCATCTATTCACCCAGTCATCACTGATTTCCAGGTTCCCCTGTGGGGAAGAGATGTTATGTCCCAATGGGTGGTCCGCATTGAAATTCCGAAAACACCTCGGGATTTTTGATTATGGTCGCTGAGAAGCACCAGACCGAAAAACTGGATTGGACCACTGATTCACCAGTTTGGATAAACCAGTGGCCGCTGAGTAAAGAGAAACTAAAGGCACTCAATGAACTTGTGGAAGAGCAACTAGCTCAAGGAAATATCGAGCCAAACTTTAGCCCTTGGAACTCCCCGGTGTTTGTCATCAAAAAGATGGAGAAGGACAAGTGGCAACTTGTTCATGACCTCAGACAGATTAATAAAGTCATTGTGGACATGGGACCTCTTCAACCAGGAATGCCTTCCCCTGCAATGCTCCCCCAAAATTGGGAATTGGCTGTAATTGACATCAAAGATAGCTTTTTCAAAATTCCCCTAGACCCTGCAGATACCCCTAGGTTCGCGTTTTCTGTACCTACCCTCAACCAAGAAGCCCCAATGAGAAGGTTTCATTGGAAATCTCTCCCCCAAGGGATGAAAAATTCACCTATGATTTTCCAATGATATGTTGCCTCCTTGTTGTCCCCAGTGCTGGTAAGGGAGCATCTACCAGTGCTGGTAAGGGACCCTGAGAGTAGAAAAATTGAAGGTCCCTACAAATTAGTGATATGGGGTAGAGGGTATGCTTGTGTATCAACACCCTAGGGCTTACAATGGAGCCCACAGAAGTGGGTGAAACCGTACACTGAAAAACATCCCACAAGACCCTCCGATATCTCGGTAGCAGAAGTTCAAGGAACAACCAGATATTTGGGTGGAGAAAGAAACCCAGGTTCTCCATTTTATCCTGATTTTCCCCAGTCGAATTTGTTCATTGACTAATTCATTTAATGTTTTTGCTCCTTGTTTGCCTGTATTTTAGGAAGAGACCATCCTCAGCATATTCCTGTGGATCACTTTCATCCTCCCCATGCTGATGCCAGCCTGAGAGGCGTGGATTGTCTTGCAGCCCAGAAAAATTGTATGGGTTGCGCTGGCAGAGACCCTCAAACAAGACCACATCTGTCTGTCTACAGCAGCAGGAGAAAATCCAGTGTCAACATGCCTAGTGGGAATCCCAGCAAAGTTCGATGAACTCCCATCCAGTTTAAAAGCCCTGTTTTATAAAGTTAATTCCCATCTCCCCAATACTTAAGTAGAGACCCTAAACCGACAGACTGGTCAGGTTTTTGAAGTTCTTTCCCCTGTTACTGACCCTTTTACTCTCTGGCAAGGATGGACCCAAGACCTGTCAATAGCCTCAGAAGAACCACGAGAGTTTGAAATCCTGGGTTCATCCCCTGCCACATATTGTGTGTATTTCAAATTCAAACCTCTGTACCCCAAAGGATACAGGTTCATCAGGCAGCACAAAAAGAATTTCAAGCTACCCTTTGGTGCCAGTCCCTTGTTAAAATTGGCACAGACTCTACCCCCTTAGAGCGCCCCCTGACCCTCAAAAAAGGTGTGTTTCTTATCTATGGTGATCAAGCTTGGCCTGGCATCCCCTCTCACCTGGTAGTAGGACCTTGTACGATCGGGACTTTCTTTGTTTACCCGCAACAAAACTCATGTTGCAAATTGGCAAA